>NC_041392.1:214784566-214817744 GCF_002162155.2 Triticum dicoccoides | reverse complement strand
CACCCCGACACCCTGGGACCCCGATAATCGACATCCCGACCCTCGACACCCTGACACCACACCCCGACACCCTGACAGCACACCCCGACCCCGACACCCTGACACCCCGATCGACCCTGACACCACAACCACACCCCGACGGCGACCCCAACGGGGTCATATATTTGTGAATTATGAGTTAGGTTGTATATTTTTCGATTTTTTTATGCAAAACATCATATATATATATATTTGTGTTGATCGGGTGTATTCAAATGTGAAGTTGTTTCGTCGCTGCGAGGGTGTGGTGTTTGATGACCTCCATGTGCGTTCGACGAGCTCCGCCCCTGCGTTCGTTGGTGAGCACAAATGACATCTCCTCCTCCCCCCTTCATTTGCTTTGTTCCGGTCTTCGTGCCGATGAAACTTGCTAGCTATAGGTGTGAATCATCAGTATGCGTAACCACTATGCGTCTCCCGTTCGAAAGGGTTACATCTATAAATATGCATGCATTCGCATATTTACAATCGTGATTCTTTTGAATTGTCCAATGTTATCCATGGACAGCCCGAGTATCTATAGATTGGGTTCGTTTTCCCATATGCTCTGCTCCGGATCCGATGCAGAATTTCGTTAGTGCCTCCCTGTTGTTCTCCGGGTACACATCCTCTTTGCTTATTGCCGAGACGTGTATCAGGAGAACAGCGGGGAGGTGCTGCCGAAATTTTGCGTTGAATCCGGAGTAGAGCATGGGAAAACGAACCCAATCTACACATACTTGGGTGGGATTAGGACCTATCTTTACCTATTAGCATGTAGGTTGCATGGACGTAATAAAACTGACAAACTCCATTAAATGATGGATATGGTTTGCTTAATTATGTATATATTTCTTGTGTGTCCAGTAGGAAGTCAATATGAGTGATCGTACGTGGATGTACACCGGTTCCACTAGACAGAAAGTTTGGACCGAGGAATGGTTAACAAAAACCAAAGGGTTTATTAGAGCCGCATTTGCAAATGGCCAGAAATTTAGCTGCTTCCCCTGTGTCCGGTGCGACAACTATAATAAGAGGGATGAGCTTGAAATGAGTAAAGACCTGCAGAAGTTTGGTTTTACGCCTGGTTACACGGTCTGGATATTTCATGGTGAGTCTGCACAACGTACCAAAGCTGAGGTGGTTCGTTGTCACACTGACGAGCATGGTACTGGGATGGAAGACATGGTGCAACACTTTGACGATGCTCGGGACTCGGACGAGGAGATGGGGGAATCTGCAAAGGCCTTTACTGAAATGTTGGAGTCCTCAAAACATCCTCTCCACGAGCACACTGACCTTTGTCAGCTGGATGCCATCTCAAAAATAATGGCTTTGAAGGCTCAATTCAACTTGGGCAGAGAATGCTACGATGCGATGATGACAGTATTTGGACAATTTCTGCCCAAAGGCCATGTGCTACCTGCAATCATGTACCAGTCAGACAAAATCCTCCATGCTCTTAAGATGGCCTATGAGAAGATACATGCCTGTGAGAAAGGATGCGTATTATTTAGGCTTCAGTATGAGGACTTGAACTATTATCCCATTTGCAATTCTTCCAGGTATGTTGTGATAGACAACGGTATGGGTGAGAAGACGTAGACCAAAATACCCATTAATGTTCTTCGGTATATGCCAATCGTACCAAGACTTCAACGTCTTTTCATGGTCGAAGAGACGGCCAGACAGATGACATGGCACAAAATGGGCAAAAGAACCGAACTAGATGCAAATGGGAATGTGATGATGGTGCACACATCGGATGGTGAAGCGTGGAAGCACTTTGATGCATTACATAAGGAAAAAAGGCAGATCCAAGGCATCCTCGAGTCGCCATCAGCACAGATGGGTTTAGTGTGATTGGTCAGGCGGCAGCCCCATACAGTTGTTGGCCCGTGTTTGTCATTCCACTCAATCTCCCCCCGCCCCCGGGAAGATTATGCAAAGAAAGAACATTTTCCTAACATTGATAATTCCAGGGCCCAACTATCCGGGGAAGAATATGAATGTGTACATGTAGCCGCTTAAGGACGAATTGCAAGAAGCTTGGGATAATGGGTTCAAGACATACGACGCCTTTAGCAAACAGAACTTCATAATGTGTGTCTGGTACATGTAATCGATGCATGACTTGCCGGCGTATGCGCTATTCATTGGCTGGTGTGTGCATGGAAGGTTTCCATGCCCCACATGCAAGGGAGCTCTTGAGTTTCGTTGGCTGATGGTAGGGCACAAGTATAGTTGCTTCGACTTGCATAGACTGTTTCTAGATTCTCGTCATAAGTTCAGGAAATACAAGAAGAACTTCATCAAAGGTAGAGTTGTCAAACACTCTGCACCACCTGCGTTGATAGGCCAACAGACCCTGGATCAGTTATGTAGCGACCCAACCTCAAACAGTCAAGTCTCTATGCTTCAGTGTCATCCCTAGATCGGTAATGCTGACACACACAGTACTCAAGGATTTATAACAGAGTAGCAATCACACACTTATTACATCGAATGTCTCAAAGACAACTTATTACAATAAATATGGCTTAAGGCCATCTATTACGATAACATCGGAAGGCTTAGAAGATAAAGTGAGTCCATCAACTCCAACGGCATAGCTGAGCTGCACAGCAACGACCTAATGAACCTTACTCCTCGTCTGAAAAGTCTGCAACATAATACATTGCAGCCCGAAAATGGGTCAGCACATGGAATATGCTGGCAAAATAACACTGTAGATCAAGAACAGAATAATGCTATCACTAGATGCGTATTTGGCTGGTGGAAAGCTCTATGGTTACAGTTTTGCGAAAAGCCAATTTTTCCCTACAACAAAGGAATGGATTTTAATTTTAACTATCATGGTAGTTGAAGCATCATTGAGAAGGTTCCTCCGACTCAATCCCAATTAAGGTGATTAACAACCCAACAATATTATTTTTACAGTGATGAGATACTTAAGATACTCCAAGTACTAGATACTCAAGATTGTCCATAACCAGGGACACGGCTAACCATGATTAGTTTATACACTCTGCAGAGGTTTGCGCACTTTTCCCCACAAGACTCGATCTCCTCTGTTGGTTTTCTCGCACTACAGGGTGTTTGAGAAACGGATGACCGAGACACAGTCTTTCAGAAACACTAACTCTCTACTCCGGGCAGACCATACCTAACCTACAAACCTACTACCTGCTGATCCACCTCTTCAAGGGCTTCACGTAACTTACTCAACTATGCTAGAGCCCATAATAGCTTGTGGCTGCACACGGAAGTTTCTAGCATGAATAATCTCAGTTCCCTTTGAGCCTGGGTGGCGGTCCATAGGAAGATCACACGGGTACTCCGAGATTTCCAAAAAATACAGACAACACTGGGTACTCCAGGTGCCTCAATCCACCCAGATGTGTATTTAAGTTGCCACCTTAAGTTGAACCATTAATTAACAATCTCACATCTGTCATGGATTTCACTCACCTAAACCACGTCTACAAGCATAGCATAGCAATATAAGCAACGCGTAGAAGTAACTCCCATGGGTTTGAATGTAACAGGGCAATAGGTTCTACCTCATCAACAACTTCCCAACCCACATGTTAATGACATCCTAACCATGCAATGTTTGTGGATTGGAACTAATGCATAAAAACTGGGTGATAAAGGGGTATGATCAAAGTGTTACTTGCCTTGCTGACGATCCTCATAACCTAGAGACTCCAAATAACACGATTCGCACTCCGGGAATTCTATCGCAAACAAACAATAGCATAGATAAGCAATCAAACTAAGAAACACGGGTAAAACTCAAATAAGAAGATCTAACCAGAAAGTTCAACTTAAAAACTCTGGTTTGCAAAAAGAATCAAATCAAACGGAGCAACGAAACTCAAACGGCGAAAGAAACAAGATCCGTTTACTAATCTGGACCTAGGTAAAATTTTACAGTAGAAAAACTTATGAAAGTTGGTTAAACAAAAAGAGGGTATCGATACGAAGATCTAGGTGCTTGAATCGCCTGATTCCGACTAACGAGCGAAAAGAAAAACTAAAACGAAAATCGGATCTGAAATCGCGATAAAAAATAATCATGGATTAATCCGATAAAAGAAAACTGACGAACAAGCTAATGAACGAGCGTTCGTTATCTGTAACTAACGGGCAAAAACCGTTCGTTAAAAACAAACGTCCAGATGAACGTCCACTAAAAAGAAAAACCGAAAAGAAAAACCGGCGAACCGAAAAAAATGACTAGGGTTTTCTAACGAAAACCGATCCGGTTTTCTAAAAAAAACGAACGGCGCTAACCTCGGCGACGTCCGGCACGGCGGGGCTCCAGCGAGGGGCGGCGGCAGCGCGGGCAGCGGGCGGCGATGGCGGCGCGGTAGCGGAAAGGCGGCGAGGCAGCACGGCAGCACGGCAACGGCGTCGGTGGGGCGGCTTCGGGGGTGGGGTGGCTCGCAGCGGGGTGGGGCTCCAGGGCGGTGAGGGCGGTGAGGGGGCGACTTATAAAGGAGGGGGTGAAGGTGGTGCCTTGGGGGAGGGGGAACGGCGGGGATGAGGAGTCCGAGCCGGACTCCCGTTCGGCGGCAGCGGCGCAGTCTCCTGCTAGGAGACGGCAGGGAGGTGGGCCGGCGCTGGGCTTCGGCCCAGCTAGGCCTAGGCGTAGTTTTTTTAAATAATTCTGCCGAAACTCAGAAAAACCGTAGAAAATAAAATAAAATTCTAAAATGCCAAAACAAATTGTCTTCGTCTAAATAAAATATTTAGAACGAGATGAACATTTTCTTGGCCCTAAAATGCAATTTTGAAAATGTGCAATTTTTCTAATGCAACCAAAATTGCAAATAAAATCCAAATAAAAGCAAAATTTGATTTTAATATTTTTCCTCCAATATTTCGTTTATTTTGGAGAAGTCATATTATCTCCTCTCATATGTTAACATGAAATATTTTTGGAGAGAAAAATAATTAAAACCAAAATCCTCGTTTCAGTATTTGATAAAAAATCAAATATGAAACCTGGAAAATCCCCAACTCTCTCCGAGGGTCCTTGAGTTGCTTAGGATTTTCGAGAATCGCGAGACGAAAAGCAACAAAACATGATATGCAAGAATGATCTATGTATAACATTCCAAATTGAAAATTTGGGATGTTACAAACCTACCCCCCTTAAGATGAATCTCGCCCTCGAGATTCGGGTTGGCTAGAAAATAGGTGTGGGTGGTCCTTGCGGAGATCATCCTCTCGTTCCCATGTGGCTTTACTGAACTTTGCAAAACTTGATGACTTTGCTGCGGGTGACTCGACTAGCAAACTCCAAAATCTTGACTGGGTTCTCTTCATAAGTCAAGTCATTGTCCAACTGAATCGCCTCCAAGGGTACGGTGTCTCTTAGTGGTATGTCGGCCATCTCAACATGGCACTTCTTCAACTGGGAAACGTGAAACACATTGTGAACTCCTGACAGTTCTTCAGGTAACTCCAACTTGTAGGCAACTTCTCCCATCTGTTCCAAAACAGGATATGGTTCTACAAATCTCGGGGCTAGCTTTCCCTTAACTCCAAAACGTTTCACTCCCATTTCATAGGTTACCTCCTTGCATTTCGAATCTGCATAACTCTTCTGTCTGGACTGAGCTATCTTCAGTCTATCCCGAATCTGTTTAACCTTCTCCTCAGACTCTTTGATCAAGTCTGGTCCAAACAACTGTCGGTCTCTGACTTCATCCCACATCAACGATGTTCTGCACCTTCGTCCATACAGGGCTTCGAACGGTGCCATCTTCAAACTGGCTTGGTAACTATTGTTCTATGAGAACTCTGCGTAAGACAGATTGTCATCCCAACTAGATCCATAATCTAGCGCACAGGCTCTCAACATGTCCTCTAGAATCTGATTGGCTCTCTCGATTTGTCCATCCGTCTGCGGGTGAAATGTTGTACTGAACTCCAATCTTGTTCCCAAAGTCTGGTGCAGCTGATGCCAAAACTTTGAGGTAAACTATGTTCCTCTATCCGATACGATGGTCCTCGGAACTCCATGCAGACATATGATCCTGGTCATATATATCTTGGCCAACTTTGCACTGGTATAAGTTGTTTTCACTGGGATAAAGTGTGCCACTTTGGTTAAACGGTCAACTACTACCCATATAGAATCGTATCCTGATTTAGTCCTGGGTAATCCGGTGATAAAATCCATGCCAAGTTTATCCCATTTCCATTCGGGTATCGGCATAGGCTGTAGCAATCCTGCTGGCTTTTGATGCTCTGCCTTCACTCTTTGACATACATCACATACGGCCACATACTCGGCGATATCCTTCTTCATCCCTGTCCACCAGAAACGTTCCTTCAAATCCAAATACATGTTGGTTTCCAAGGTGTATCGAGTATGGTGAGTCATGTGCCCCCCGAAGTATTAACTTCCTAATCTCTACGTTATTGGGCACATAAACACGGTCCTCAAATGATAAGGTGTCGTGCTCATCCTCACGAAAACCTTTGGCATTTCCTTCGCTCATTTTATCCTTTATCTCAGCAATCTCTTTGTCATCCTTCTGAGCTTCTTGAATCTTTCCCAACATTGTAGACTGTACCTCCATTGTTGAAACAAAACCTCTAGGAACAATCTCCAAACGAAGTTCCCGGAGATCCTCTGCTACCTCCTTCGGCAATCCCGTGCTTATTAGGGTATTAGCATAGCTCTTCCGGCTCAAAGCGTCTGCTAGGACATTGGCCTTTCCTGGATGATAATGAAGCTTCATGTCATAATCCTTTATAAGCTCCAACCATCTTCTCTGTCTAAGGTTCAACTCCTTCTGGGTGAAAATGTACTTCAAACTCTTATGATCTGTGTACACATCGCAATGGTTTCCAATAAGGTAATGTCTCCAAGTCTTCAATGCATGCACTATGGCTGCTAGCTCCAAATCATGAGTGGCATAATTCAACTCGTGCGGTTTTAGTTGTCGTGAGGCATACGAAACAACTCTTGCATCCTGCATAAGCACACTTCCAAGTCCTAAGCGAGAGGCGACGCAATACACTTGAAAATCCTTGCATATGTCCGGCAGGGTCAGCACTGGGCTGTAGTCAAACGTTTCTTCAGCTCCTGGAAACTTGCCTCACAATCTTCCGTCCATTTAAACTTGGTATCCTTCTTCAATAATTCTGTCATGGGCTTCGCAATCTTGGAAAAATTCTCAATGAATCTCCGATAGTATCCTGCGAGTCCAAGAAAACTGCGGATCTTGCTAACTGAAGTGGGTGCCAACCATTCAGTGACCGACTGAACCTTGGGGGGATCTACTGCTATACCTTCTCCTGATATAACATGTCCAAGGAATCCGACTTCCTTCAACCAAAACTCGCATTTGCTGAACTTGGCATATAACTGATGTTCCCTGAGTTTCTCGAGAACTAAACGCAAATGCTCCTTGTGTTCATCTTCATTCCTCGAATATACCATTATATCATCAGTGAACACCACAACAAACTTATCCAAATACTCCATGAACACCTTGTTCATCATGCTCATGAAATAGGCAGGGGCATTAGTCAGTCCAAACGACATGACCGTATACTCGTATAACCCGTACCGTGTGCTGAAGGTTGTCTTTGATATATCCTTCTCTCGTATCTTCAACTGATGATATCCTGGTCGCAGATTGATCTTAGCACCTTGCAGCTGGTCAAACAAATCATTGATCATCGGCAATGGGTACTTGTTCTTAATCGTTACCTCGTTCAAGGCCCGATAATCAACAACCATTCTTAGGGATTTATCCTTCTTCTCAACCAAGAGCACTGGAGCTCCCCATGGTGATGAACTCCGTCGAATGTACCCTTTCTCCAATAACTCCTTGATCTGTTTCTTAATCTCCTCCATATCATTCCTGGGCATCCTATAGGGTCTCTTGGATATTGGCCCGGTGCCTGGTAATAGCTCTATCAAAAACTCGATATCTCGATCCAGTGGCATGCCTGGTAGCTCCTCTGGAAAAACATCCGGATAATCCTTTACTATAGGCACTTCTTCCTGAACAACTCCCGTGAGGGTATTTACTTGGCTACTTCCTGGCGCATGCCTAGATATATACTTGATCATTTTTCCCTCCGGGGTGGTGAGATAAATTGACTTACTAACACAGTCAATGTTTCCTCCATACTTTGACATCCGGTCCATACCTAATATCACATACAATCCTTGTGACTCCAAGATAATTAGGTTGGACGGAATAACATGGCTACCAATGGTTTAACGGTATCTGGTCGCACCATCGACTAGCCATATACTCTGCTCTAGGTGAACTTACTAACAAAGGGGTCCTAAGGGTTTGGGTCTGTAGTTTAAACTTATCCACGAATTCCCTTGATATGTATGAATGCGATGCACCAGTATCGAAAAGAACAAGAGCGGTAAATGACTTAACCAAAAACTTACCTATAACCGTGTCTGGCTGCTCTTGAACCTCCTCCATGTTAACGTGGTTTACTTGTCCTTTGTTGAATGGATTGGGCTTCTTCCCAGCGCTCCCGTTTCCGTTTCCATTCTTCCCTTCAGGGCACTCCGTGGCATAGTGTCTAGTCTTCCCGCACTTCAAAAAAGTAACATGGCTTAGGTCTCTCTTGGTGGGTGTGGCTGGATTTGGGCGGTTCTGATTGTTGCTTGCTCCATTCCCATTTCCATTCCTGGTGCCAGTATGATTATGGTTACTTCCTCCATTATGGGTGTGGCCTCCATGGTTATGAACAAGTCCTCCTGAGTTTGGGGTTAGGTGAGGCTTCTGCTGAGCTCCTGAGTTATACCTCCCTTGTCCATACTTCCTCTTATGGCTCTCAATCTATTGTTGCTTCCCTTCAATCATAAGAGCCTTATCTACCAACTCCTGGTAGTTGGTGAATGTTGCCACCATCAACTGCATACTCATCTCATCATTCAGCCCTTCCATAAACTTCTCCTACTTTGCGGCATCTGTGGCCACATCATCAGGGGCATAGCGAGATAACTTGCTAAACTCATCCGCGTACTGAGCCACAGTACGGTTCCCCTGGCGTAAGTTGCGAAACTCACGCTTCTTCAAATTCATGGCTCCAGTGGAGACATGGGCTGTACGGAAAGCTTGTTGAAATTGGTCCCATGTCACCGTGGCTATAGGTTAGGTGACAGTGTAATTCTCCCAACATGATGCTGCTGGTCCATCCAACTGATGTGCGGAAAAACGCACCTTCTCAGCATCAGTACATCCTGCAGTGGTCAACTCCCTTCCAATATTGCGGAGCCAATTATCTGCTACTATAGGCTCAGTGCTACTATAAAACACCGGCGGTTGCAACCTCAGAAAGCGGGCTAGGTTGTCAACTGGTGGTGGTGGTGGTGGATTGTTGTTGTTGTTTCCCTAATTCTAAACTAACAAGTACATCAGGGTGTTCTGCTGCTGGATCAACTGAGTGAGCTCGGGTGGGAATGCAAATCCGGGGTCACGTCTCGGAGGCATCTGATGGGTTTAGAGGGGAGAGATTAGAATAGAATGAGGTCTAATGAGAAAGCACTACCCATATGCACATGAGACAAACACAAACATTTCACTCAATCAATCAAGAATGGCATACATTCGATCTAACTATCGCAAAAGTGCTCGGACTACTCTATTTACATGGTGGAATACTACCACTAATATGGTGGTCTACTAAAAATATTCCTCAGTTGCGGACTCCATGATATCTGCTCCAGCTTCGTCTTCAAAGTCATCATCGCTAAGGTCGGAGTCGGTGTCGTCGATGATGATGTAGTCCTCCGGGCGAATCTCCTTGGGTTCCTCATCTTCTTCTACTAGTGTGGGGTCTCCCATAAATATTCCGATCTTCTTAATCAGGCCATCATTCTTCTCCAGTAGGGTCGCAATTTCCTCCTCATATCCATCGCGTGTAGACTTAAGTTCTTCCAGCTCGATGATCCTTGTCTTCTCCTTCTTCAAATCTATCATGTCTGCGCACATCTGATTCTCCTGACATTGAATGTGCTGGTTTAACTCCTGGATAAAAGCTGCAATTGATCTATCCTTCCTGGTGCTGATCATCTCCCATTGCTCGTCTCGGCGCCCACATATCTGGTAGATAGTGTCCTTAAGATCCTTGTGATATACTTCTCCAATGCACCCCATGGTGATGTGAGCTTCCATACTCTTTCCTAAACTCCAGGTTGGTGCGTCGAAGGAAAACTCTATAGGTTTAGTGACTGGCGTGAAGGTCCTTCTTGGAACTTGAACTTGTATCATCCATCGCTCCTCTTCTGGTAAAGTGGCGTTATAGGTCCCGGTGAAGCTTGGTTTTCCTATGTTCAGGTACCTAGTGACTTCCTTCAGGTGTAGTCCAAAAGGTGATTCTACCTCTGGTTGTGCAAAATTGTTCCTTGCATCCGCCATCCTAAAGAGTAGAAAATGGAGAGGAGTCAGAAGTGAGAAGAGAATAGTGATCTATGGCTTTTAGCTTAGTGGTCGTGTCCTACACTCAGCGTGTGCTCTGATACCATCTTGTAGCGACCTGGCCTCAAACAGTTAAGTCTCTGTGCTTCAGTGTCATCCCTGGATCGGTAATGCTGACACACACAGTACTCGAGGATTTATAACAGAGTAGCAATCACACATTTATTACATCGAATGTCTCAAAAGATAACTTATTACAATAAATATGGCTTAAGGCCATCTATTACGATAACAGCGGAAGGCTTGGAACATAAAGTGAGTCCATCAACTCCAACGGCATAGTTGAGCTGCACGGCAACGACCTAACAAACCTTGCTCCTCGTCTGAAAAGTCTGTAACATAATACATTGCAGCCCGAAAATGGGTCAGCACATGGAATATGCTGGCAAAATAACACAGTAGAGCAAGAACAGAATAATTCTATCACTACATGCATATTTGGCTGGTGGAAAGCTCTATGGTTATAGTTTTGCGAAAAGCCAATTTTTTCATACAACAAAGGAATGAATTTTAATTTTAACTATCATGGTAGTTGAAACATCATTGAGAAGGTTCCTCCAACTCAATCCCAATTAAGGTGATTAACAACCCAACAATATTATTTTTAGAGTGATGAGATACTTAAGATACTCCAAGTACTAGATACTCAAGATTGTCCATAACCAGGGACACAGCTAACCATGATTAGCTTATACACTCTATAGAGGTTTGCGCACTTTTCCCCACAAGACTCGATCTCCTCCGTTGGTTTTCTCGCACTATAGGGTGTTGGAGAAACGGATGACCGAGACACAGTCTTTCAGAAACATTATCTCTCTACTCCGGGCAGACCATACAAAACCTACAAACCCACTACCTGCTGATCCACCTCTTCAAGGGCTTCACGTAACTTACTCAACTATGCTAGAGCCCATAATAGCTTGTGGCTGCACATGGAAGTTTCTAGCATGAATAATCTCAGTTCCCTTTGAGCCTGGGTGGCGGTCCATAGGAAGATCACACGGGTACTCCGGGATTTCCAAAAAATACAGACAACACTGGGTACTCCAGGTGCCTCAATCCACCCAGATGTGTATTTAAGTTGCCACCTTAAGTTGAACCATTAATTAACAATCTCACATTTGTCATGGATTTCACTCACCCAAACCACGTCTACAAGCATAGCATAGCAATATAAGCAACACGTAGAAGTAATTCCCAAGGGTTTGAATGTAACAGGGCAATAGGTTCTACCTCATGAACTACTTCCCAACCGACATGTTAATGACATCCTAACCATGCAATGTTTGAGCATTGGAACTAATGCATAAAAACTGGGTGATAAAGGGGTATGATCAAAGTGTTACTTGCCTTGCTGACGATTCGCGTAACCTAGAGACTCCAAATAACACGCTTTGCACTCCGGGAATTCTATCACAAACAAACAATAGCATACATAAGCAATCAAACTAAGAAACACGGGTAAAACTCAAATAAGAAGATCTAACTAGAAAGTTCAACTTAAGAACTCCGGTTTGCAAAAAGAATCAAATCAAATGGAGCACTGAAACTCAAACGGCGAAAGAAACAAGATCCGTTTACTAATCTGGACCTAGGTCAAATTTTACAGTAAAAAAACTTGTGCAAGATGGTTAAACGAAAAGAGGGTCTCGAGACGAAGATCTAGGCGCTTGAATCGCCTGATTCTGACTGACGAGCGAAAAGAAAAACTAAAACGAAAATCGGATCTGAAATCGTGATAAAAAATAATCGCGGATTAATCCGATAAAAGAAAACTGACGAACAGGCTAACGAACGAGCGTTCATTATCTGGAACTAATGGGCGAAAACCGTTCGTTAAAACGAACGTCCGCTAAAAAGAAAAACCGAAAAGAAAAACTGGCGAACCGAAAAAAAACGACTAGGGTTTTCTATCGAAAACCGATCCGGTTTTCTAAAAAAATGAACGGCACTAACCTCCGCGAGGTCCGACACGGTGGGGCTCCAGCGAGGGGCGGCTGCGGCGCGGGCAGCGGGCGGCGGCTCGCGGCGCGACAGTGGCAAGGCGGCGAGGCGGCGTGGCGGCTCAGCAACGGCATCGGCGGCGTGGCAGCTTCGGGGGCGGGGCGGCTCGCGGCGGGGTGGGGCTCCAGGGCGGCGAGGGGGCGGCTTATAAAGGAGGGGGTGAAGGTGGTGCCTTGGGGGAGGGGGCACGGCGGGGACGAGGAGTCCGAGCCAGACTCCCGTTCGGCGGCGGAGGCGGCACAGTCTCCTGCTAGGAGATGACAGTGCAGGGAGGTGTGCCGGCGCTGGGCTTCAGACCAGCTAGGCCTAGGCGCAGTTTTTTTTAAAAAAATCCACTGAAACTCAGAAAAATCCTAGAAAATAAAATAAAATTCTAAAAATGCCAAAACAAATTTTCGCTGTCTAAATAAAATATTTAGAACGAGATGAACATTTTCTTGGCCCTAAAATGCAATTTCGGAAACGTGCAATTTTTCTAATGCAACCAAATTGCAAATAAAATCCAAATAAAAGCAAAAATTGATTTTAATATTTTCCTCCAATATTTCATTTATTTTGGAGAAGTCATATTATCTCATCTCATATGTTAATATGAAATATTTTTAGAGCGAAAAATAATTAAAACCAAAATCCTCGTTTCAATATTTGATAAAAATCAAATATGAAACCTGGGAAATCCCCAACTCTCTCCGAGGGTCCTTGAGTTGCTTAGGATTTTCGAGGATCACAAGATGAAAAGCAACAAACATGATATGCAAGAATGATCTATGTATAACATTCCAAATTGAAAATTTGGGATGTTACAAACGCTCTCGAGCCAGATCCAGAGCATCCAGGGTATTTCAAGGGGTATAATAAGGAACACGCCTGGACTCACAAGACATGCTTGTGGGATCTGCCTTACTTCAAAGACCTCATTTTTCCACACAACATCAATGTGATGCACACTGAAAAGAATATCGTCGAAGCCATTTTTGGTACATTGTTTGGCATAGAGGGGAAATCAAAGGATAATACTAAGGCTAGAGTCGATCAAGAGGAGCTATGTGATAGAATGTTACAAAACATGTAAGAACCGAAAGGAAAGTGGAAATAGACGAAGCCAAAGGCATGGTTCAATCTTGGAAGGCCAGCTATGAGGGAAATTATTTTGTGGGTGAAAATCCAGTTGATGTTCCCCGATGGGTATGCAGCAAATCTAAAGAGGGGAGCGAGTCTTGAAAAAATTAAAATATTTGGTCTAAAAAGTCATGATTGGCACATTTGGATTGAGCGGACAATGCCGGTGATGTTGCGTGGCTTCATCCCTGAGGATGAATGGCTAGTACTGGCAGAGCTGAGCTATTTCTTTCGTGTTCTTTGTGCGAAAGAACTATCGCCTGGCCTCCTAGAAGAAATGGAACCGTTGGTGCCGGAGTTGATCTGCAAGTTAGAGATGATCTTTCCTCCAAGCTTCTTTAATCCAATGCAACACGTGATTTTGCATCTCCCGACCGAGGCAAGATTGGGGGGGCATGCAAAATCGTTGGTGCTACTCAACTAAGAGGATGCAGAAGACGCTTCGAGCAAAATGTAAAAATAAACGTAGATGTGAGGCATCGATGGCCGAGGAATTCATCACTAAGGAGGCGGCAAACTTCATGACAGCACACTACGAAGCCAAAAATCGTCATTTGCATAATCCGAAGCCTTGGTACAATGCTAACGACCCTAAAAAGGGTCGATCCAACCTCAGCCTATTCCAAGGGAATCTCGCACCAGCCAGTGGTTGGAAACCTGTATCATTGGATGTTGAAGAATGGCAGACCATTTCATTGTATGTCTTCAACAACCTAACAGAAGTGTGGCCGTACATCGAGTAAGTTCTCGGTACATTGTTTTGCAACTTCTAATTCCTTTGAATTGCTCTTATTACTGGATATTTGATGCAGTCGATACGTTGCCATATTCTTGTATGGAGCGGTGATCCAAAAGGATTCCGTCGAAGGTATGAGCTTCTAGCAAAGCAAGGAGCCGAATATCCCGGTTTCATCTCTTGGTTCAAAAGAACGGTAATTTCCATTAGACCATTTCATTTCTTTGGCTAATTTGCGACTAATGCAACAATCCTTTCATATTAAACTTGTAGGCTAATTCAGAGATTATGGATGCCGAACTGAGACAAGTAGCTAATGGTTTTGACTATAAGGTTCGTTCATTTGACAAATACGACATCAACGGGTATCGCTTTCATACGTATGGCAAAGAGCTATCTATGGCTGACCGAAAGTCTACAAATTGTTGTGTCTCTGCTATCGGCGAAGGAGATATCGAGTATTATGGAATAGTTGAAGCAATTTATGAACTTCCATTCTATGGTGAAAACCCAGCAAATGTCATAGTCTTCAGAAGTTATTGGTTATAGCCGGGGGAGACTAGAAGGACTCATGAACATATAGGGCTAGTCGAAATCAAACAAAGCACCCATTTGGATGTTCCCGATGTCTATATTACGGCTCAACAGGCAACCCAAGTTTTCTATCTACCGTGGGCCTGTCAAAGTGATCCAAATCTCAGTGGTTGGGATGTCGTTCATGAAGTGCCGCCACGTGTTAGACCACCTCCCCCAATGAAGAGGATTATGAACATCACATTAACCAAGACACATATGATGAAGGAAAATTCTTCCAAGAAACATGTATTTCCAAAAAAATTCAAGAACCGCTCTACTCCACCCCAGAACATTGAAGTAGACAACGATAGTGAATCTGACTTCACCCCTGAGACGGAACAAGAAGAAGTTACTGCTGCAGATGACCTGTCAATGCTTGAACGATTACGTAAAGGAGGCCTTCCACATGTTGATGCATTTATTGATGATGATGATGAGCACGTCACTGACAGTGATGATGATGATGCATTTAATGATCCCTGCTACCTCTTGAGCTTGCGTTGGTTTTCCCATGAAGAGGAAAGGGTGATGCGGCACAGTAGCGTAAGTATTTCCCTCTGTTTTGAGAACCAAGGTATCAATCCAGTAGGAGATAGCACACAAGCCACCTAGTACCTGCACAAACAAACAAGAATCTCGCAGCCAACGCGATAAAGGGGTTGTTAATCCCTTCATGGTCACTTACAATAGTGAGATCTGATAGAGATAATAAGATAAATATTTTTGGTAATTTTGTTGTATAGATTGGAAAATAAAGATTGCAAAAATAGAAATGGCAAATTAATAGGAAAATAATATGATGGAAGATAGACCCCGGGCCATAGGTTTCACTAGTGGCTTCTCTCAAGATAGCAATTTCTACGGTGGGTGAACAAATTACTGTCGAGCAATTGATAGAAAAGCGAATAGTTATGAGA
This sequence comes from Triticum dicoccoides, assembly GCF_002162155.2. Classification (NCBI taxonomy): domain Eukaryota; kingdom Viridiplantae; phylum Streptophyta; class Magnoliopsida; order Poales; family Poaceae; genus Triticum; species Triticum dicoccoides. The sequence continues at coordinate 214,801,893 of NC_041392.1, read as the reverse complement.
ATATCTAGGCATGATCATGTATATAGGCATCACGTCCGTGACAAGTAGACCGAAACGATTCTGCATCTACTACTATTACTCCACACATCAACTGCTATCCAACATGCATCTAGAGTATTAAGTTCATAAGAACAGAGTAACGCATTAGGCAAGATGACATGATGTAGAGGGATAAACTCAAACAATATGATATAAACCCCATCTTTTTATCCTCGATGGCAACAACACAATACGTGCCTTGCGGCCCCTGCTGTCACTGGGAAAGGACACCGCAAGATTGAACCCAAAGGTAAGCACTTCTCCCATTGCAAGAACAATCAATCTAGTAGGCCAAACCAAACTGATAATTCGAAGAGACTTGCAAAGATATTTAAATCATGCATAAAAGATTTCAAAGAATAATCAAATATTGTTCATAGATAATCTTGATCATAAACCCACAATTCATCGGATCTCGACAAACACACCGCAAAAAGAATTACATCGAATAGATCTCCAAGAGAACCAAGGAAAACTTTGTATTGAGATCCAAAGAGAGAGAAGAAGCCATCTAGCTAATAACTATGGACCCGAAGGTCTGTCATAAACTACTCACACATCATCGGAGAGGCTATGGTGTTGATGTAGAAGCCCTCCATGATCGATTCCCCCTCCGGCAGAGTGCCGGAAAAGGCCCCAAGATGGGATCTCACGGGTATAGAAGGTTGCGGCGGTGTAAATAGGGTTTTGTGGTGCTCCTGGATGTTTTCGGGGTATATCGGTATATATAGGAGGAAGAAGTACATCGGTGGAGCTGCGAGGGGCCCACGAGGGTGGGGGCGCGCCTACCTCCCCTTGGCGCACCTCCCTGCCTCGTGTCCTCCTTGCTTCTTTCTTGACGCCCACTCCAAGTCTCCTGGATCACGTTTGTTCCAAAAATAACTCTCCCGAAGGTTTCATTCTGTTTGGATTCCGTTTGATATTCCTTTTCTGCGAAACAATGAAATAGGAAAAAAACAGCAATTTGCACTGGGCCTTTGGTTAGTATGTTAGTCCAAAAAATAATATAAAAAGGTAAATTAAAGCCCATTAAACATCCAAAACAAATAATATAATAGCATGGAACAATAAAAAAAATATAGATATGTTGGAGACGTATCCATCCCGGAGCATATATAGACGATTCAGAGTAATATTAGTAATGTGAGGTATTCATTTTTTTATTATATATGTTCATGATGATGATACACTTAAATTATATACATATTATTCATGTCGGGTATTCAAATTTTTATGTTGTACAAATTTCGTTTACTTCTTGTTATTGCAGGTGTTGATTGGATGGTGGGCAAGGGTCCAGAGCGCCCAGAGCCTCCTGCGAGCGCTACTAGGAGGGGTGGTTCTATTATTCCACCCCAGCCACTCCAGAGAGTGCTGCTAGACAGTATGCAGACAGCAGCAGCGGGCGCTTCTTCTTTGGCTGGGAGAGGTCGGGGGAGGATGAAGAAGGCTGCTAGAGGTGGACGTGGCAGCGGGAGAGGTAGGAAGGCACCTACGCCTTCCTCGCCGCCACCCCCAGCTGATTCACCCGACCACGGGACTGCTCCGTCTGACGTGGACCTGTCTCAGACTCCGGTCCATGAGCGTCAGGTCGCCGATCCTTCGCCCCACCAGACTCGGGCCGCCGATCCTTCGCCGCACCTGATTCGTGTCGCCGATCCTTCGCCCCACGTGAGTCTGGTCCGAGAGTCTTCGTCCCAAAAGACTTCAGTCTCGGAGTCTTCTTCCCACAAGACTCCGATCCCGGAGTCTTCTTCCCACGAGACTCCGGGGGCTAGTGGCCCTACTGATGGTAGCGAGGACACCTTTTCTGATGATAGCTACAGCGACGATGAGTTGGTTGAGAAGGGCAAGAAGGTCTACAAGCGTGGCTGTACAAAGCTCCCGCCCATGCCAACGACCCCCGACCAGAGGTGGTTGATTGCACCTAATGGGTTGGAGTAAGTGCATTTACTATTTTTTAACCTTTTGCCTTCATGTTCCTTCAAATTAATATCTAATGCATTGGCCTTGTCATACTGCAGGGGCTGGGTACACCCCCGTGGTGTCCGCAGGCCCAACCAGGTCCTTGGTGTGCTTTGCCGGGAGCACTTCCCTGGGTGGGTCACGTTACCCGGTGAGGGTCAGGTTCCAGAGCTAGCACTGAGCTGGGAGTTGTACTCGGTTGCCCCGGCCCCACCGGAGGAGATGGTCGTCGGTGTCTTGTGCGAGACGGTGGCGAACATTGTGTTCCGTCGGTTTTGGGTAATTTATCCTTTACAGAATTAAAAATCAACACTACCAAGTGATTGTACTAATCAGTGTTATCCTTTTTGATTGCAAACCTTCTACAAGGTTTCAGAGGTAGAGCAGGAGGCCGCGTCTATGGTTGTCGAAACCGAGTGCAAGCGCCTACTTCAGAACTTAAGGCACGAGGTTCGGGTGTAGGCCGTTCGAGACTACTACGCCTCGAAGGATATTAGGAGGGCCAAGAAAAAGTGTCGCGGCAAGTTTCTGAGTAATGAGAAGTACATGCAGGTAATTACCTATTCTTAAGGCCTTGAACTTAGTTTTCTTGATTTGATTCATAGGTGTAGCGCTGAAATTTCTCTTGACTAACTTAGGTGCCCCCGAGATGGTATGTGGATAAGATGGACTGTTGGGAGGCGTTGGTGGATGCGTGGTGCTCTCCCAAATGGCTAGCCGAACACCATAGGGCCAAGGATAAGCGCGACCAAATGGAAGGTGTGCCACACCATCAAGGGAGCTCCAACCTGTTTGAGTACGTGGAGAACTGGGTATGTGGTTTGCTACATGATTCATGCAATTTCATTCTTCATGCTAGCATTTATCCCTTCCAAAATGACTTATATTAATATGCTTAGTTAGTTAAAAAATGGCATAACTACCTTGGATAGTTCATTTATGATATAATTAGCTCTAAAATGACATAGTAACCTTAGATAGCTCGATAAAATAACTAAATATGCTTTAGTTAGTTAAAATGGCATAACTACCTAGGATAGCTAAATAATGACCTAAACTAATCTTAGCTAGTTCATTTATGACATATTTAGCTCTAAAATGACATAATAACCTTAGATAGCTCTATAAAATGACTTAATATGATTTACTTAGTTAAAAATTGCATAACTACCTTCAATAGCTCAATAACGAGCTAAACTAATCTTAGCTAGTTCATTCATGACATAATTAGCTCTGAAATGACATAATAACCTTAGATAGCTCTATAGAATGCCTAAATATGTTTTAGTTAGCTAAAAATGGCATAACTAACTTGGATAGCTCAATAATGACATAATTAGCATACTTTGGTCAAAATGGCATAATAATCTTGGTTACCTCCAAAATGACCTAAACTTAGCTTATTTTCCTCGAAAATGACATAATAACCTTACTTAGCTCCAAAATGACCTATTTACATAGCAATATCATTCTTCATGCTAGCTTGAGCCCTTAAATAATATTTTGTTCCTCTCTCTCAGGAGCACCACAACAAGAAGCCTGTGCCAAATCTGTTCGACCTCTATGGCATGGCCCATACTGCCCCATACAAGAAGGCGAAGCCATTCACGGAGTTTGACCTAGATCATCCAGAGAGCTTCACCAACATCTCCTCCCACCACAAGCTCGTGAGGTACAGAGACGAGGGGAAGGCGAGGAAAGGGGAGGACTTTAACCCGAGCCAGGATCCTTTTGATACAGAGCTGGTGATGATATCTGGTGGCGGGAGGTCCCATGGCTTCATAGCCCTTTGGTGATGGACTGATACGTTGTCCTAGGACTCTCCCGCATATCAAGAAGCACCAGAGTAGCTCTGATCCTAAGATAACACCTCATGCATGGCCATGGCGGTTAGTTATATGGAATCTCTCACCTTTCCTCCATTACATTGTGTGTGCGTCCGTCGATGGTTACAATGCTAACGAGGAGCGGTGTGTTGCAGGCCATGGTTGAGAAAGAGAGATTGAACACCCAGGCGCTTTTGGAGGAGGCAAAAAGGGAGGCGGTGGAGAGTGAGAGAGAGCTGGAGGAGAGGACGGTTAAGTTGTTGGAGGAGGAGAGGAACCGGAACGAGGCGTCCAACCGGGCCCTATACGAGCTCATCGTGGTATGTTTCTCGTGCATATTAGCCCAATCATGCACATAATGTTCGCATTACTAACTAATATGACTGACTCATGAGAACCAAATGTGCAGACCATTGATACGTCTCCAACGTATCTACTTTTCCAAACACTTTTTCCCTTGTTTTGGACTCTAACATGCATGATTTGAATGGAACTAACAGGGACTGACGCCGTTTTCAGCAGAATTACCATGGTGTTATTTATGTGCAGAAACAAACATTCTCGGAATGACCTGAAACTTCACGGAGCATCTTTTTGGAAAATATAAAAAATACCTGCAAAATATGAAGGCCAGGGGCCCACCACCTCTCCACGAGGGTGGGGGCGCGCCTTCCCCTAGGGCGACCCCCTACCTCGTGGGCCCCCTGGTGCCTCTCTAACTCCAACTCCAACTCTATATATTGTGTTTCGGGGAGAAAAAAATCAGGGAGAAGAATTCATCGTGTTTTACGATACGGAGCCACCGCCAAGCCCTAAAACCTCTCGGGAGGGCTGATCAGGAGTCCGTTCGGGGCTCCGGAGAGGGGAATCCGTCGCCATCGTCATCATCAACCATCCTCCATCACCAATTTCATGATGTTCACCGCCGTGCGTGAGTAATTCCATTGTAGGCTTGCTGGACGGTGATGGGTTGGATGGGATCTATCATGTAATCGAGTTAGTTTTGTTAGGGTTTGATCCCTAGTATCCACTATGTTCTGAGATTTATGTTGCTATGACTTTGCTATGCTTAATGCTTGTCACTAGGGCCCGAGTGCCATGATTTCAGATCTAAACCTATTATGTTTTCATCAATATATGAGTGTTCTTGATCCTATCTTGCAAGTCTATAGTCACCTATTATGTGTTATGATCCGTTAACCCCGAAGTGACAATAATCGGGATACTTACCGGTGATAACCGTAGTTTGAGGAGTTCATGTATTCACTATGTTTTAATGCTTTGTTCTGGTACTCTATTAAAAGGAGGCCTTAATATCCCTTAGTTTCCGTAAGGACCCCGCTGCCACAGGAGGGTAGGACAAAAGATGTCATGCAAGTTCTTTTCCATAAGCACGTATGACTATGTTCAGAATACATGCCTACATTATATCAATGAACTTGAGCTAGTTCTGTGTCACCCTAGGTTATGACTATTACATGATGAACCGCATTCGGCATAATTCTCCATCACTGATCCATTGCCTGCGAGCTTTCCATATATCGTTCTTCGCTTATTTACTTTCCCGTTGCTATTGCTATCATCACTACAAAACACCAGAAACATTACTTTTACTACTCTTATCTTTTGCTACCGTTACCACTACTATCATATTACTTTGCTACTAAATACTTTGCTGCAGATACTAAGTTTCCAGGTGTGGTTGAATTGATAACTCAGCTGCTAATACTTGAGAATACTCTTTGTCTCCCTTTGTGTCAAATCAATAAATTTGGGTTGAATACTTTACCCTCGAAAACTTTGCGATCCCCTATACTTGTGGGTTATCAAGACTATTTTCTGGCGCCGTTGCCGGGGAGCATAGCTCTATTCTTTGAGTCACTTGGTATTTATATCTGCTTATCATTATGAGGAACTTGAAAGATCCAAGAACCAAGATTTATCCCTCAACTACGAGGGGAGTTAAGGAACTGCCATCTAGCTCTGCACTTGATTCACCTTCTGTTTTGAGTAAGCTTGCGACACCTAAACCTGCTTCTGCTATTCGTTCTGATATGTCGCATGTTATTGATGATGCTACTTCTGCTATACATGATACTTATGATGAAACTACTTCTATGCTTGATACTACTGTGCCACTTGGTGAATTTCTGGATGAACAACTTGCTAGGGCTAGAGAGATTGAAAATATTGAATCTGATAATACTGATGAAAGTGATGATGAAGAATCACTTGTTATTCTTGAGGGTTATGTTTTTGATCAAGAAGCCTCTTTAGCTATTTTAGCTTGCAAAGATAGATACGAACTTAAGAGGTTATTAGCTAAATGTAATAAGCAATCTCAAAATGCTAGAATGAAACCTGACCCTACTTTTGCTACTTCACCTATCTGTGTTACCGATAAGGATTATGAATTCTCTGTTGATCCTAATATAATTACTTTGGTTGAATCTGATCCTTTTCATGGTTATGAATCTAAAACTGTTGTGGCACATCTTACTAAATTAAATGATATAGCCACCCTGTTCACTACTGATGAGAGAACTCATTACTTTTATATCCTTAAAATATTTCAGTTCTCCTTAAAGGGTGATGCTAAGATATGGTTTAATTCTCTTGATCCTGGTTGTGTGTGTAGTCCCCGGGATATGATTTATTACTTCTCTGCTAAATATTTCCCTGCTCATAAGAAACAAGCTGCTTTAAGGGATATATATAATTTTGTGCAAATTGAAGAAGAGAGTCTCCCACAAGCTTGGGGGAGGCTTCTCCAATTACTTAATGCTTTGCCTGATCATCCTCTTAATGAAATACTTGATATCTTTTATAATGGACTAACCGATGCTTCCAGAGATTACCTAGATAGTTGTGTTGGTTCTTTTTTCAGGGAAAGAACACCGGATGAAGCTGAAATTCTATTGAATAATATGTTGACAAATGAAAATAATTGGACACCTCCAGAGCCAGCTCCTGAGCCTATTCCTAAACCAACTCCGAAGAAGAGGGGTATTCTATTTCTCAGTCCTGAAGATATGCAAGAGGCAAAGAAATCTATGAAAGAAAAATGTATTAAAGCTGAAGATGTTAAGAATTTACCTCCTATTGAAGAAATACATGGTCTTAGTTTACCGCCGGTTGAAGAAACATATGATCTTAATCCATTACCTATTGAAGAAACTCATGGTCTTGATAACCCGACACAGGTAGTAAAGGTAAATTCTCTCTATAGATATGATAAGGCTGAAATCCCATTTACTAAGTTTGCTAGCCCATGCTTAGATGAGTTTGATAAATTTATGGCTAAGCAAGAAGACTTTAATTCTTATTTTGGTAGACAATTGAAATACAATTCAAATATGCTTGAACACTTGGGTGATTATATGGCTAATGTCAAAGGTGAACTTAAACTCATTAGTAAACATGCTTCTATGGTTACCACTCAGGTAGAACAAGTACTTAAAGCTCAAAATGATTTGCTCAATGAATTGAATAGTAAGAATAATGATTATGTTGTTAGAGTTGGTACTAGAACTGGTAGAATGACTCAGGAACCTTTGTATCCTGAAGGCCATCCTAAGAGAATTGAGCCAGATTCTCAGAGAAATAATATAGATGCACCTAGTCCTTCTAAAAGGAAGAAATAGAAAAATGATAGGAATTTGCATGCTTCTATTGAACCTATTACTGAAACACCTGAGAATCCAAATGATATTTTTATTTCTGATGCTGAAACACAATCTGGTAATGAACCTGAAACTAGTGATAATGTTAGTACTAATACTCATGACGATGCTCAACCTAGTAATGATAATGATGTAGAAATTGAACCTGTTGTTGATCTTGATAACCCACAATTAAAGAATCAACGTTATGATAAGAAAGACTTTGTTTCTAGGAAACATGGTAAAGAAAGAGAACCATGGGTTCAGAAACCCATGCATTTTCCTCCCAAACCATCCAAGAAAAATGATGATCAGGATTTTGAGCGCTTTGCTGAAATGATTAGACCTATCTTTTTGCGTATGCGATTAACTGGTATGCTTAAAATGAATCCTTATGCTAAGTACATGAAAGAAATTGTTACAAATAAAAGAAAGATACCAGAAGCTGAAATTTCCACCATGCTTGCTAATTATACTTTTAAGGGTGGAATACCAAAGAAACTTGGTGATCCCGGTGTACCAACTATACCATGCTCCATTAAAAGAAACTATGTTAAAACTGCTTTATGTGATCTTGGAGCCGGTGTTAGTGTTATGCCTCTCTCTTTATATCGTAGACTTGATTTGAATAAGTTGACACCTATTGAAATATCTTTGCAGATGGATGATAAATCAACTGCTATACCTGTCGGTATTTGTGAGGATGTCCCTGTTGTAGTTGCAAACGTTACTATTTTAACAGACTTTGTTATTCTTGATATTCCCGAGGACGATAGTATGTCTATTATTCTTGGAAGACCCTTTTTGAATACTGCAGGGGATGTTATTGATTGCACTAAAGGCAATGTCACTTTTCATGTTAATGGTAATAAGCACACGGTACACTTTTCGAGGAAACAACCTGAAGTTCACAGTATCAATTCTATTGGAAAAATTCCATCGATTATATTTGGAGGTTTTGAATTTCCTCTTCCTACCATCAAGAAGAAATATGATATTCTTATTATTGGGGATGTTCATATCCCCGTTGAGGTAAGATAGTGTTATTTGAAATTTCTCCGGTTCCATGTTATTCAGAATGAGTTTGTTAACAAGACTTGATCAACCTTGTTAGTGGATTCCTTTTGATGATCATGAGATGGATGAAACTAGAAGGAACAACCTGCTGTACCCTCCTTTTACTTTCTGCTATTTATATTAAATAAAATAAAAATAAATATTTTTCTGTCTATTATCTGATTATCCATGCAATATAAAAATACCCCGAAAATAAAAGTTCTCCAAATGCCCTGAAATTTAAATATGATTTTTTCTAGAATATTTGACACTAAGAACACAGTAGGGGGTCAACCACCTGCCCACGAGGGTGGAGGGCGCGCCCTACCCCCCTGGGCGCGTCCCCTGCCTCGTGGGCCCATGGTGGCCCTCCTCCACTTATCCTTTCACCCACACACTCCTTCCTCCCCCAAACACGAATATCCAGCTCAAACCCGAGTCCAAGCTCATTTTGCTGCCATTTTCGATCTCCTTGCTCAAAGCACCTCTCACAAAACTGCTTGGGGAGATTGTTCCTTGGTATGTGACTCCTCCATTGGTCCAATTAGTTTTTGTTCTAGTGCTTTATTCATTGCAAATTTTTGCTGCTTAGGTGACCCTGTTCTTGAGCTTGCATGTCAAATTTTTATGGTCAAAAGTAGTTTTGATGCATGATATAGGCCCTAGGCACTTGTAGGAGTATTTGCTATCAATATTATTGAATTTGGTTTACTTTTATTTTGAAGTTACTAAAAGTTTCAGAATGTTTTCATAAAATGATGAAGAGATTTTTCAGGGGCTCATCGAGCCAAAGCTCGAAGGAAAAGGCACCAAAGCCTAAGTATAATCTACCTCGCACCACGGAGGTTCGGGCATGTGAATGGCCTTCCGATGATTTCTTAAGAGTAGCCGGGATTTATGAAGATTTTCATGAATTGGCTAAGAATGCAGGCCTCACCGCTTTCCTCCACGACCAATGTGATCAGTATCTCTTACTCACAAATACCTTTGTGCAAAACTTTCATTTCCATTCTAGGAGCTCACCTCCTATAGTGGAGTTCCATTTATATGATGAGCATAAGGAGATGTCACTTTATGATTTTTTTCGGGTTTGTTTAGTCCCTTTCGAGGGCAAGACAGAGGAACTACATCGCGATGATGTGGACGGGTTTATTGATACTATCACTGTAGGGGAAACAAGGAAGGTTTCTGATGCACGAATCACTAGCATACATTTCCCTGTTTTACGCTATTTTGCATTATTTGCTAGTCATTGTTTAATTGGTCGCGGAAACTATGGAAACCTTAGTATCCCTGATATTATTATTTTTCTCCACAGTTTATACGGTGATAACTCTGTTAGTATGGGCGGCATTATTGCTAAATGGTTAAGTCTGAATCGTACTAAGGGCCCCATCTTTGGAGGCATCTATGCTTCACGTCTAGCTGCACATTTTAACATACCTATTAGGCATTATGAGAAGGAAGAAAAAGTGCTGCCTCGTGTTTATTTAGATTATAAGAGTATGGTGGCACATGATTTTATTGTTAAGAATAGGGAAGGAGAGCTTAAATATAAATTGTTCTTTGATAAACATCATCCTGAGACTATTACCCTGCCTGCTCCTTCTTTGTTTGATTTATCTGCAGGATAGTACCTTGTTCCGTTGAAGGCTATTCATGCCTACCGGAACCCTGCACCAGCTATGGAGCCAGAGCTGGAACCACAAGTTGATCCTTCATGACAGTCTAATTACCAGTGGGGTCCGGAGATGATTGTCAGCCAGTGGCAATCGGAGTCCTCTTCTTCTTCTCAGTACGACCCCAACTATTATTATGGATATCCGCCAGGCCAGCCATGGCCATAGACTAACTTAGGCCAAAAGCCTAAGCTTGGGGGAGTACGTATTTCCCATCGACATTACATTTATGTTCACACACTCATTGCTAGATGTCGGTGCTCATACTTTGTCACTATATCATCCATGCTAGTTTAATTTCCTTTTTATGCTTTCTTCTTGTGTGTTTAATAAACCTTAAGAAAAACCAAAAAAATCAGTTGTAGCTTTTAATTAGTTTACTTTCCATGCTTGTAGTAGTAATTAAAAAGAAAACCCAAAAACATTTCATGTTCTTCTTTTGCTTGTTGGGAGCTTTCCCGTGTAATTAGTTTTATTTCTTTTCTTTTCTCCGGGGGTCGATAGGAGAAGACCATGATTAATTTGTTGAAGTGGCTCTTATATGCATAAATGTTGATCTGACAAAAGAGCCCATATTGCCTTGTCTTCTCATGTTTATTGAATGCTTGCAGATTCTAGCTTAGTCCAATGCACGTGCACTATTATTATTATTCACACTATTCGGTCGTGCAAGTGAAAGGCAATTATGATGATACATGATGGACTGACTCAGATGATGTGATGCCCCCGATTCAATCGTACACTAATCATACACGCAAACGTGTACGATCAAGATCAGGGACTCACGGGAAGATATCACAACACAACTCTACAAAAAAAATAAGTCATCCAAGCATCATATTACAAGCCAGGGGTCTCGAGGGCTCGAATACAAGAGCTCGATCAAAGATGAGTCAGCGGAAGCAACAATATCTGAGTACAGACATAAGTTAAACAAGTTTGCCTTAAGAAGGCTAGCACAAACTGGGAAACAGATCGAAAGAGGCGCAGGCCTCCTACCTGGGATCCTCCTAAACTACTCCTGGTCGTCGTCAGTGGCCTGCATGTAGTAGTAGGCACCTCCAGAGTAGTAGCAGTCATCATCGATAGTGGCGTCTGGCTCCTGGGCTCCATCGTCTGGTCACAACAATCGGGTATAGTAAGGGGGAAAAGAGGGAGCAAAGCAACCGTGAGTACTCATCCAAAGTACTCGCAAGCAAGGAGCTACACTACATATGTATGCATTGGTATCAAATGGAAAAGGGGTAACATATGTGGACTGAACTGCAGAATGCCGGAATAAGAGGGGGATAACTAGTCCTATCAAAGACTACGCTTCTGGTAACCTCCATCTTGCAGCAGAAGAAGAGAGTAGATGGTAAGTACACCAAGTAACATCACATAGCATAATCCTAACCGATGATCCTTCCCTCGTCGCCCCATGAGAGAGCGACCACCGGTTGTATCTGGCACTTGGAAGGGTGTGTTTTATTAAGTATCCGGTTCTAGTCATAAGGTCAAGGTACAACTCCAAGTCGCCCTGTTACCGAAGATCACGGCTATTCGAATAGATTAACTTCCCTACAGGGGTGCACCACATTTCCCAACACGCTCGATCCCCTTTGTCCGGACACACTTTTCTGGGTCATGCCTGGCCTCGGAAGATCAACATGTCGCAACCCTACCTAGGCACAACAGAGAGGTCATCATGCCGGTCTAAATCCTATGGCGCAGGGGTCTGGGCCCGTCGCCCATTGCACACCTGCATGTTGCGTACGCGGTCGGAAGCAGAACTATCCCCCTTAATACAAGAGCAGGCTTACGGTCCAATCCTGCGCGCGCTACTCAGTCGCTGACGTCACGAAGGCTTCGGCTGATACCACGACGTCGAGTGCCCATAACTGTCCCCGCATAGATGGTTAGTGTGTATAGGCCAGTGGCCAGACTCAGATCAAATACCAAGATCTCGTTAAACGTGTTATCTTGAAATAACCGCGAACGCCGACCAGGGCCAGGCCCACCTCTCTCCTTGGTGGTCTCAACCTGCCCTGTCGCTTCGCCACAAAGATCCACATAGAGGGCTGTCGGGAAAGTATGTCCTTCCAGCCCCCAATTCGTGAATCAACCGCGGGTACTCCTCAAGCCAACCCGACTTTAGTCATCACATGTATCATGTATAAAGTATATAGTATATACCCGTGATCACCTCCCGAGTGATCACGGCCCGATAGTATAGCATGGCAGACGGACAAGAATGTAGGGCCACTGATGATAACCTAGCATCCTATACTAAGCATTAGGATTGCAGGTAAAGGTAACAACAGTAGTAGCAAGGACAGGCTATGCATCAGGATAGGATTAACGGAAAGCAGTAACATGCTGCACTACTCGAATGCAAGCAGTATAGAGAAGAGTAGGCGATATCTGGTGATCAAGGGGGGGGGGGCTTGCCTGGTTGCTCTGGCAAGAGAGAGGGGTCGTCAACACCGTAGTCGTACTGCATAGCAACGGCGTCGGTCTCGGTGTCTAGCAAGAGAAGAGGGGGAAGAAACAATAAATGTAATGCAAACAAATGCATGACGATGCACGACATGACAAACCGTGATGCTAGGTGTGCCCTAACGCGGTACGAGGTGGTACCGGTGAAGGGGGGAAACATCCGCGAAAATATCCTCGGTGTTTCGTGTTTTCGGACAGATGAACCGGAGGGGAAAGTTGCGTGTTCGCTATGCTAGGGATGCGTGGCAGATGAACGGGCTGTGTATCCGGATTCGTCTTGTCGTTCTGAGCAACTTTCATGTACAAAGTTTTCCCATCCGAGCTACGGTTTATTTTATATTAATTCTAAAAGTTTTAAATCATTTTCTAAATTGTTTTAATTCGAAAATTAAATCTTAAATTGCTATGGGTACACAGAATTGTACCCGATAGAATGTAGGTGGTGGCTGGTAGGTGGGGTCAAGGGGGGTCCAGTTAGCATTTGACCAGTCAACTTTTGACTGGTCAACAGGGTCAAACAGGGCCCACTTGTCATGGACTGGGTCAACCAAGTCGACAGTTTGACTGGTCAAACTGGACAGGGGGCCCACATGTCATTGACTGACAACTAACTAACCTAATTAATTAGTTTAATTAACAGATTAATTTAGGTTAAGTTAATTAGGTTAATCTAATCAAGATTAATTAAGTTAATTAATTCTTTAATTAAGTAATTAATTATTTTATTTATTTATTTATTTATTTATTTATAAAACTCCCTTTTTTCTTAGGGGTGGGCCCCGTTTGTCATAGGCACATGGGCCAATAGCGGGCGCTGGGCGTCGGACACGCGGGCGCGCGGGCACTGGCCCGGGCGTGACCAACGGCACGGCAGGGCGATGGCGGAAAGGCGTCGGCCAGGTGAGGCGCGCGGTGGTGCGCGCGAGCCGCAGCAGTGGAGGTGGCGGCGGGGCACGGTCGAGGAGCAGCTCCGCAGCTGCAGCGACGAGCAGGCGACAGGGGCAAGGCAGAGCGAAGCTAGTCAGCGTGAACGGGGGCTGTGGCGAGCGGCGCAGGGCACAGCAAGACACGAGCGAGCGCGCGCGCTTGAGGATGTCGGCCGCGGCCAGGGGGTGGACTGTGCGAGGCAGGGCGGAGCGGGGCCGCGCGGGCGGGGCGCTGCGGGAGGCGGGAGTGCAGGTGGAGCAGGGCCAGGCCCACCTCTCTCCTAGGTGGTCTCAACCTGCCCTGTCGCTTCGCCACAAAGATCCACATAGAGGGCTGTCGGGAAAGTATGTCCTTCCAGCCCCCAATTCGTGAATCAACCGCGGGTACTCCTCAAGCCAACCCGACTTTAGTCATCACATGTATCATGTATAAAGTATATAGTATATACCCGTGATCACCTCCCGAGTGATCACGGCCCGATAGTATAGCATGGCAGACGGACAAGAATGTAGGGCCACTGATGATAACCTAGCATCCTATACTAAGCATTAGGATTGCAGGTAAAGGTAACAACAGTAGTAGCAAGGACAGGCTATGCATCAGGATAGGATTAACGGAAAGCAGTAACATGCTGCACTACTCGAATGCAAGCAGTATAGAGAAGAGTAGGCGATATCTGGTGATCAAGGGGGGGCTTGCCTGGTTTCTCTGGCAAGAGAGAGGGGTCGTCAACACCGTAGTCGTACTGGGTAGCAACGGCGTCGGTCTCGGTGTCTAGCAAGAGAAGAGGGGGAAGAAACAATAAATGTAATGCAAACAAATGCATGACGATGCACGACATGACAAACCGTGATGCTAGGTGTGCCCTAACGCGGTACGAGGTGGTACCGGTGAAGGGGGGAAACATCCGGGAAAATATCCTCGGTGTTTCGCATTTTCGGACAGATGAACCGGAGGGGAAAGTTGCGTGTTCGCTATGCTAGGGATGCGTGGCAGATGAACGGGCTGTGTATCCGGATTCGTCTTGTCGTTCTGAGCAACTTTCATGTACAAAGTTTTCCCATCTGAGCTACGGTTTATTTTATATTAATTCTAAAAGTTTTAAATCATTTTCTAAATTGTTTTAATTCGAAAATTAAATCTTAAATTGCTATGGCTACACAGAATTGTACCCGATAGAATGTAGGTGGTGGCTGGTAGGTGGGGTCAAGGGGGGTCCAGTCAGCATTTGACCAGTCAACTTTTGACTGGTCAACAGGGTCAAACAGGGCCCACTTGTCATGGACTGGGTCAACCAAGTCAACAGTTTGACTGGTCAAACTGGACAGGGGGCCCACATGTCATTGACTGACAACTAACTAACCTAATTAATTAGTTTAATTAACAGTTTAATTTAGGTTAAGTTAATTACGTTAATCTAATCAAGATTAATTAAGTTAATTAATTCTTTAATTAAGTAATTAATTATTTTATTTATTTATTTATTTATTTATAAAACTCCCTTTTTTCTTAGGGGGTGGGCCCCGTTTGTCATAGGCACATGGGCCAATAGCGGGCACTGGGCGTCGGACACGCGGGCGCGCGGGCACTGGCCCGGGCGTGACCAACGGCGCGGCAGGGCGATGGCGGAAAGGCGTCGGCCAGGTGAGGCGCGCGGTGGCGCACGCGAGCCGCAGCAGTGGAGGTGGCGGCGGCGCACGGTCGAGGAGCAGCTCCGCAGCTGCAGCGACGAGCAGGCGACAGGGGCAAGGCAGAGCGAAGCGAGTCAGCACGAACGGGGGCTGCGCCGAGCGGCGCAGGGCACAACAAGACACGAGCGGGCGCGCGTGCTTGAGGATGTCGGCCGCGGCCAGGGGGTGGACTGGGCGAGGCAGGGCGGAGCGGGGCCGCGCGGGCGGGGCGCTGCGGGAGGCGGGAGCGTAGGTGGAGCAGGGCCAGGCCCACCTCTCTCCTAGGTGGTCTCAACCTGCCCTGTCGCTTCGCCACAAAGATCCACATAGAGGGCTGTCGGGAAAGTATGTCCTTCCAGCCCCCAATTCGTGAATCAACCGCGGGTACTCCTCAAGCCAACCCGACTTTAGTCATCACATGTATCATGTATAAAGTATATAGTATATACCCGTGATCACCTCCCGAGTGATCACGGCCCGATACTATAGCATGGCAGACGGACAAGAATGTAGGGCCACTGATGATAACCTAGCATCCTATACTAAGCATTAGGATTGCAGGTAAAGGTAACAACAGTAGTAGCAAGGACAGGCTATGCATCAGGATAGGATTAACGGAAAGCAGTAACATGCTGCACTACTCGAATGCAAGCAGTATAGAGAAGAGTAGGCGATATCTGGTGATCAAGGGGGGGCTTGCCTGGTTTCTCTGGCAAGAGAGAGGGGTCGTCAACACCGTAGTCGTACTGGGTAGCAACGGCGTCGGTCTCGGTGTCTAGCAAGAGAAGAGGGGGAAGAAACAATAAATGTAATGCAAACAAATGCATGACGATGCACGACATGACAAACCGTGATGCTAGGTGTGCCCTAACGCGGTACGAGGTGGTACCGGTGAAGGGGGGAAACATCCGGGAAAATATCCTCGGTGTTTCACGTTTTCGGACAGATGAACCGGAGGGGAAAGTTGCGTGTTCGCTATGCTAGGGATGAGTGGCAGATGAACAGGCTGTGTATCCGGATTCGTCTTGTCGTTCTGAGCAACTTTCATGTACAAAGTTTTCCCATCCGAGCTACGGTTTATTTTATATTAATTCTAAAAGTTTTAAATCATTTTCTAAATTCTTTTAATTCGAAAATTAAATCTTAAATTGCTATGGGTACACAGAATTGTACCCGATGGAATGTAGGTGGTGGCTGGCAGGTGGGGTCAAGGGGGGTCCAGTCAGCATTTGACCAGTCAACTTTTGACTGGTCAACAGGGTCAAACAGGGCCCACTTGTCATGGACTGGGTCAACCAAGTCAACAGTTTGACTGGTCAAACTGGACAGGGTGCCCACATGTCATTGACTGACAACTAACTAACCTAATTAATTGGTTTAATTAACAGATTAATTTAGGTTAAGTTAATTAGGTTAATCTAATCAAGATTAATTAAGTTAATTAATTCTTTAATTAAGTAATTAATTATTTTATTTATTTATTTATTTATAAAACTCCCTTTTTTCTTAGGGGGTGGGCCCCGTTTGTCATAGGCACATGGGCCAATAGCGGGCGCTGGGCGTCGGACACGCGGGCGCGCGGGCACTGGCCCGGGCGTGACCAACGGCGCGGCAGGGCGATGGCGGAAAGGCGCCGGCCAGGTGAGGCACGCGGTGGCGCGCGCGAGCCGCAGCAGTGGAGGTGGCGGCGGGGCACGGTCGAGGAGCAGCTCCGCAGCTGCAGCGACGAGCAGGCGACAGGGGCAAGGCAGAGCGAAGCGAGTCAGCGCGAACGGGGGCTGCGGCGAGCGGCGCAGGGCATAGCAAGACACGGGCGGGCGCGCGCGCTTGAGGATGTCGGCCGCGGCCAGGGGGTGGACTGGGCAAGGCAGGGCGGAGCGGGGCCGCGCGGGCGGGGCGCTGAGGGAGGTGGGAGCGCAGGTGGAGAAGGGCGGCGCGGGACGGCGTGCAGCGAGCGGCGCAGGGAGTGCGGAGCACGCGGGCGGTAGCGGCGAGGCCAGGCAACCGGTGGGCTCGCCTGAGAGC
>NC_041392.1:214774269-214784061 GCF_002162155.2 Triticum dicoccoides | reverse complement strand
AGCTCACGGGGGGAGTAGGGTTCGCGGGCAACGGGGGGCGAGGAGCTCGACGGGGACGACTGGGCGACGTGAGGAAGCAGGCCGTTGAGGTGGCGCGTGGGCAGCGAGCCCCGATCCGATCCGGATCAGGGGAGGGGGCGCGTCTTGGGGGAAAGAGTGGGGGAGTGGATAGGGTTCGGGTGGGGTGTGAGGGGATAAGGGAGGAGTGGGGGTGGGCTTGCAGGCCCAGTTGGGCCGGCCTGGCTAAAAGCTGGGCCGACTGGCCCAGGGGGTTTCCTTTTCTCTTTTCCTTTTCTTTGGTCTTTTGTTTTTTCTTTTATTTTATTTACTTTTTTGTTTTATTTCATTTCCCTAATTGTTTTAGTTTTGTAAAACATATAGTTAGCACCTAAATTACTAATAGTAATTATACCACCGCCACAATTATTCTTGTAGTTATAAAAAGTTTTTTTAATAATTTAATTATTTAAGAAACGTTTAAATAATTGTTTCAGCGACTGTTCCTATTATCTAGTGCATTTAAACATTGTATGTTAATTTGGATCCACCACCATAATCATCTATGATTTATTTGCTACACCTTGAACATTTTAGATTTGACTTTTTCAAAACTTTTACCGTTTGACTAGATTTTGAATTTGAATTCGGAAAGAGATTTGAATCATCGTGAAACTAACAACAGTAATCGTGGTGACGTGGCATCATTAGTAGATGGTTACTGTAGCTTAACAATCCGGGCGTCACAGATGAGAAAAGTCAGTATGAACTCGACCTCTTTTGTTTTTGTAAATATGATTAGTTCATCGTTCCTGATTCAGCCTATTATGAATAAACATGTTTGCAATGACAACTAGAGATCATAATTCTTGTGCCATGCTTTATTAGCTATGAGTCATAATGGTTTACCTTGCATGCCAACATGCTATTGAAATGGTTATGATGTGGTATGATATGGTGGTATCCTCCTCTGAATGATTTAAGTGACTTGACTTGGCACATGTTCACGCATGTAGTTGAAACAAAATCAACATAGCCTTCACGATATTTATGTTCATGGTGGATTATATCCTACTCATGCTTGCATTTGGTGTTGATTAATTTTAATGCATGTTCATGACTGTTGTCGCTCTCTAGCTGGTCGCTTCCCAGTCTTTTGCTAGCCTCCACTTGTACTAAGCGGGAATACTGCTTGTGCATCCAATCCATTAAACCCCAAAGTTATTCCACATGAGTCCACTATACCTACCTATATACAATATCTACCTGCCGTTCCAAGTAAATTTGTATGTGCCAAACTCTAAACCTTCAAATAAATACCCTGTTTTGTATGCTCGAATATCTCATGTATCAACTAGGGTTGTCTGTATCTTCCATGTTAGGCGGGTTATTCTCAAGAGGAGTGGACTCCGCTCCTCACTCATGAGATAAATTGCTGGTCACCGGGATGCCCAGTCCCATGCTTTATGCAAACTAAATCAAAATAATTGCAAACAAAACTCCCCCTGGGACTCTTGTTAGTTATAGGCACTCGTTGTTTCGAGCAAGCCATGGATTGATGCTTGTTGGTGGAAGGGGGAGTATAAACTTTACCATTCTGTTTGGAAACCGACTATAATGTGTGTAGCATGGAAGATATCGCCATCTCTTGGTTGTTATGTTAACAATGAAAGTATACCGCTCAAAATATTATTCATCTCTATTTCAAAACCGAGCTCTAGCACCTCTACAAATCCATGCTTCCCTCTACGAAGGGCCTATCTATTTACTTTCATGCTCAGTCATCATCCTCTTATTAAAAAGCACCAGTTGGAGAGCACCGCTATCATTTGCATTCATTACTATTAGTTTACATTGAGTATGACTTGACTGGATCTCTTTTACTATGAATTACAATGTCTAGTCAGTCATTGGTCTTTAAAGGTGCTCTGCATTTATGTTTTGCGGTCTCAGAAAGGGCTAGCGAGATATCAACTTGTTATATCATATTATGATTGTTTTTAGAAAGCGTTGTCATCCGAGATTTATTATTATTGCTCGCTAGTTGATTATGCTACTGATATGAGTAAACTTGAGACCTGAGCGTTATTGCGAATGTGGTTAGTTATAATCTTTGCTGAAAACTTGAATGTTGGCTTTACATATTTACAACAACAAGAGCAAACAGAGTTTGTAAAAGTTTTTCTTTATCACTTTCAGTTTGTCAACTGAATTGCTTGAGGACAAGCAAAGGTTTAAGCTTGGGGGAGTTGATACGTCTCCAACGTAACTACTTTTCCAAACACTTTTGCCCTTCTTTTGGACTCTAACGTGCATGATTTGAATGGAACTAACCCGGACTGACGTTGTTTTCAGCAGAATTACCATGGTGTTATTTATGTGTAGAAACAAACGTTCTCGGAATGACCTGAAACTTCATGGAGCAACTTTTTGGAAAATACAAAAAATACCTACAAAAGATGAAGGCCAGGGGGCCCACCACCTCTCCACGAGGGTGGGGGTGCGCCTTCCCCCCTAGGGCGCGCCCCCCTACCTCGTGGGCCCCCTGGTGCCTCTCCGACTCCAACTCCAACTCTATATATTGTGTTTTGGGGAGAAAAAAAATTCAGGGAGAAGAATTCAAAGCATTTTACGATACGGAGCCGCCGCCAAGCCCTAAAACCTCTTGGGAGGGCTGATCTGGAGTCCGTTCGGGGCTCCGGAGAGGGGAATCCATCGCCACCGTCATCATCAACCATCCTGCATCACCAATTTCATGATGCTCACCGCCGTGCGTGAGTAATTCCATGGTAGGCTAGCTGGACGGTGATGGGTTGGATGGGATCTATCATGTAATCGAGTTAGTTTTATTAGGGTTTGATCCCTAGTATCCACTATGTTCTGAGATTGATGTTGCTATGACTTTGATATGCTTAATGCTTGTCACTAGGGCCCGAGTGCCATGATTTCAGATCTGAACCTATTATGTTTTCATCAATATATGAGTGTTCTTGATCCTATCTTGCAAGTCTATAGTCACCTATTATGTGTTATGATCCGTTAACCCCGAAGTGACAATAATCGGGATACTTAACGGTGATGACCGTAGTTTGAGGAGTTCATGTATTCACTATGTGTTAATGCTTTGTTCCAGTACTCTATTAAAAGGAGGCCTTAATATCCCTTAGTTTCCGTAAGGACCCCGATGCCACGGGAGGGTAGGACAAAAGATGGCATGCATGTTCTTTTCCATAAGCACGTATGACTATGTTCGAAATACATGCCTACATTATATCAATGAACTGGAGCTAGTTCTGTGTCACCCTAGGTTATGACTGTTACATGATGAACCACATCTGGCATAATTCTCCATCACTGATCCATTGCCTATGAGCTTTCCATATATTGTTCTTCGCTTATTTACTTTCCCGTTGCTATTGCTATCATCACTACAAAACACCAAAAAAATTACTTTTACTATTGTTACCTTTTGCTACCGTTACCACTACTATCATATTACTTTGCTACTAAATACTTTGCTGGAGATACTAAGTTTCCATGTGTGGTTGAATTGACAACTCAGCTGCTAATACTTGAGAGTATTCTTTGGCTCCCCTTGTGTCGAATCAATAAATTTGGGTTGAATACTTTACCCTCGAGAACTGTTGCGACCCCCTATACTCGTGGGTTATCAACCATGTGCGAGAAAAACGGGCAGCCCCCTCAGCCGATGCCCCAGATTTCTCCGGCGACCACGGTAAGTTTGATTTGAATGGTCTTTAGTTACTAGTATTCACATTTCAGTTTGCATCATGCTAACGAGACATTATTGGGAATGATCTTTGGTGTAGCATGGCTCCTGATAAGCATCGACCAATCCTTCTGCTCTGGCAATGGCGGAACCCGGACCGGTCCTTCACCTCCGTCTACCACTGACACAGCTGCGACATTCCTACACCTCCGTGATAGTGGTATTTTTCTTCTTACTTAGCCTGTTTAGTCAATTTTTGATATAATTTAGCCTATTTACTCCACAAATGACATAATAAGATGAGGAAAATCAAGGAAGAGGAAGGAAAGAAGGAATAGGAAGAAAACAAGAAGAAGAAGAAGAAGAAGAAGAAGAAGAAGAAGAAAAGAAACGAAAAGAAGAACAGGGAAACATTTCACATTTTTCATCGATACAAACGAAATGAAGAACAGGGAAACAAGCACTCCATCCATGCAAGCTTCCATATAGTGAATTAAATCTGCAAAATGGAAAACAAGAAAGTTAGAAGGAGAAGACTAGAATCAGAAGAAGAAGAAGAAGAAGAAGAGGAAGAAGAAGAAGTAAGCATACTTAGGTAAAATGGAGCTAACCTAGCTAATTATGCCATTTTTGAGTGAACTAAGCATATTATGCCATTTTTGATATAAAGCAGCTTAGTATAGGTCATTATTGAGCTAACCTAGGTAACTAAGCATATTAGAGCTAACTTAGGGCTAACTTCATTTTGGAGAAGAAGAAAACTAGAAGAAGAAGAAGAAGAAGAAGAGCTCCATTTTACCTATCTTCTTCATTTTCTTCTTCTTCTTCTTCTATTCTTCTTCTTCTTCTCCAAAATGAAGTTAGCTCTAATATGCTTAGTTACCTAGGTTAGCTCAATAATGACCTATACTAAGCTGCTTTATATAAAAAATGGCATAATATGCTTAGTTCACGCAAAAATGGCATAATTAGCTAGGTTAGCTCCATTTTACCTAAGTATACTTACTTCTTCTTCTTCCTCTTCCTCTTCTTCATTTTGTTCTTCTTCTTCTGATTCTAGTCGTCTTCTTCTAACTTTCTTGTTTCCTATTTTGCAGATTTAATTCACTATATGGAAGCTTGCATGGATGGAGTGCTTGTTTCCCTGTTCTTCTTTTCGTTTGTATCGATGAAAAATGTGGAACTTGTTATATGGATGCATGGAACAATGTGCTGGATGAACATTGTGATATTACTGTAATATGTATGGATGGAACTGTGTTTCTTATGTATTTATGTTGTCATGGATGGAGCTATGTGTTGGATACATCATATGTCTGTTGTGCCTGTGAAAAAAAAAATATGTATATCTGTGTGTGAATTCCTGTGAAATTAAATGGATTCAAATAAAACAAGGGATATATAGCCTCTTTGCTGTCAGCTAGTAGACAGCAAAGCTCTTTGCTGTCAGCTAGCAAACGGCAAAGCTCTTTGCCGTCTGCTAGCAAACGGCAAAGTGGACATCTGGCAGCTACCTATATAAACTGGGAACACTGGTTGCCTATTTGGTCACTTTGCTGTGTGCTGGCGGACGGCAAAGTGACCAAATAGGACTGGCAAATAGGGCCAGCTATGCCGTCCGCCAGCAAACAACAAAGATTCAAACCTCTTTGCCGTCAGCCGACGGACGACATAGCTGGCCACGTGGCAGCTTCTCAGTGCTGGCCGAGCTGAGCTCGGCAAAGAGCGCCGTTAACCCCCTAACGGCTCTCACCCCACCCCACTGTCATCCATGATCTTTGCTGTCTGCTGGCCTCGGACGGCAGACAGCACAATCCTTTGCCGTCCGTTTCTAAGAAGTAGACGACAAAGAAGGCCTTTGCCGACACTCATTCAGACGGATAGTTTGCCGTCCGCTGGCTGGCGGCAAAGGCTTTTGCCGTCCGGCTTGTATTCCTTTGTCGTCCGCCATGGCAGACGCCAAAAAAGCTAATTCCAGTAGTGTTTACTCCCATACGCCATAACCCACCTACTCGGGTTTAAGTTTCTGTCACTCTCGCAACCCACCGTAAGCAAATCGTGAACATATTGGAACACCCTATAGTGGGGGCCCCTCACGTTTGCGCAAGAATGGAGGGCACCATAGGACAACACCATAAATAAATTATACAATCATACCAACCAAGATCACGATTAACCCACAAGACAAAACGGATCTACTCAAACATCATAGGATAACCATAGATCATTGGGAAATAATAAAGGGAGTTGAGCATCATGTTTAAGTAGAGATTACAGCGGGGGGAAGAGGTGTTACACCGCATCATAGAGGGAGAGAGAATTGGTGTTGACGGTAGCAAGATTGTTGATGTAGATCATCATCTCGATCATTGCCCCAGCGGCACTCTGGAGCCACCGGAAGCGAGGGGGGAGAGCCCCCTCCTTCTTATTCTTCCTTGGCCTCCCCCTAGATGGGAGGAGAGTTCCCCCTCTGTTCCTAGGTCTCCATGGCCGCGGAGGGGCGGGAGCCCCTCCAAGATTGGATCTTCCTCTCTGTTCTCTTCTGTTTCGCGTTCTCCAGATCTGGCCGAAAACCATTTCTTATATTCCCACAGATCATAACTCCGATTGCGCTAAGAACTTAACACGATTTTTTTCCGGATATAAGCTTCCTTGCGCCCAAAGTAGAGGCCCAACTGACGTACGAGGTGGCCACAACCCACCACGCCATGCCTGGCTCCTCTGGTGCGCCCTAGTGGGTTGTGCCCACCATGGGCCTCCATTCGCGGCGATTCCATCTCCCAAAAATCACATATATTCCAAAATAATTGTCCGTGAAATTTTATTGCATTTGGACTTCGTTTGATATGGTTACTCTGTGATACAAAAAACATGCAGAAAACAGGAACTGGCACTGGGCACTGGATCAATAGGTTAGTCCAATAAATCATATAAAAAGTTGCCAAAAATATGTGAAAGTTGTATAATATTGGCAGGAAACAATCAAAAATTATAGATATGACGGAGACGTATCAGCGACGGTTCCAAATGCCGTCACGGAAAGGGGTTAAAAACCATTTGTATAGCACCGACGCGTACTAGTGAACTTTAAACTAAGGTTAGAGTGTGGGTGATACGTCTCCAATGCATCTATAATTTATAAAGTATTCATGCCATGTTTATAACAATTTTATATGATTTTGGTATGATTTCATTAGAACTAACACAGACTGACGTTGTTTTCAGCAGACTACCATGGTATCGTTTTTGTGCAGAAATAGAAGTTCTCGGAATGGGCTGAAAATTTACGGTGATTTTTTATGGACCAAAAGAGAACCTCGAAGCACAAGAGTTGGGCCAGAAGAGTCCCAAGGCGACGGCAAGGTAGGGGGGCGCCCTACCCCCGGGAGGGTGCTCCTACCTTTCCGCTGCCTCGTGGACCCCCTTGACGTGAGGCTGACGCCCAAAATTCCTATAAATACCAAAAACCCCAGAAAGAAATCTAGATCAGGAGTTCCGCCACCACAAGCCTATGTAGCCATGAAAAATCAATCTAGGCCCTCTTTGGCACCCTGCCGAAGGGGGCCATCATCACCGGAGGCCATGGAGGAGGATCCCGGAGGGGGTGATGTCTACTACGCAACTTTATTCTTGTAGAAAGGTGTTGGGCCTCCAAGCGCAGAGTTTTGTAGGACAGTAGCAATTTTCCCTCAAGTGGATGACCTAAGGTTTATCAATCTATGAGAGGTGTAGGATGAAGATGGTCTCTCTCAAACGACCCTGCAATCAAATACAAGAAACCTCTTATGTCCCCAACACACCCAATACAATGGCAAATTGTATAGGTGCACTAGTTCGGTGAAGAGATGGTAATAAAAGTGTAATACGGATGGTAGAAATATATTTTTATAATCTGAATAAATAAAAACATCAAGGTAGCAAATAGTAAACGGGCACAAAAACGGCATTTCAATGGTTAAAAACAAGGCCTAGGGTCCGTACTTTCACCAGTGCAATCTCTCAACAATTCTAACATAGTTGGATCATATGATTATCCCTCAAAGTGTAATAAAGAATCACTCTCGAGTTCCTATTAGCAGAGAACAAAAGAAAGGAATTGTTTTAGGGTACAAAACCATCTCAAAGTTATTCTTTCCGTTCGATCTATTCAAAAGTTCGTACTAAAATAACGCAAAGCTATTTTTTCCGTTCGATCTATCCTAGAGTTCGTACTAGCATAACACCAAAGCATATTCATATTCATAATACTCAATCCACAGAAAGAACTACGAGGAGACCACAAAGTTTCTATCAGAGAAAAGATAATAAAAATGTGCATCAACCCCTATGCATAGATTACCCCAATATCACTGCGGGAATCCGCAAGTTGAGTGCCATAATGTATAGCAAGTGAATTATTCATACTGCAAGACATACATCATGTGTTCTCAAATCTAAACATTCAATCCGGCATGACAAAACTTCAAAGGGTAAAGATTCAATTCATCAAAACAAGAGTATAGAGGGGATAAACATCATATGATCCGACTATATTAACAAAGCCCATGATATATATCACGAGAGAGAGAGAGAGAGAGAGATTAAACACATAGCTACTGGTACAAACCCTCAACCCCGAGGGTGGACTACTCCCTCCTCATCGTGGTGGTCGCCGGGATGATGAAGATGGCCACCGGAGATGATTCCCCATCCGGTAGGGTGCCGAAACAGGTCTAGATTGGTTTTCGGTGGCTATGGATCCCTGCGGCGGTGGAACTTCTGATATAGGTTAACCCCGAAGGGTTTCGGAATATTTGGGAATTTATAGTGCAAAGAAGGGGTACGGGAGGCCACCAAGGTGGGCACAACCCACCTGGGCGCACCCTGGTGGGTTGTGCCCCCCTCGGGGCACCCCCCTAGGTGCAGCTCTGGCCCATTGGGTTCCTTCTGGTCCAAAAAAATCTCCATAAAGTTTCGCGGTGTTTGGACTCTGTTTGATATTGATTTCCTGCGATGTAAACAAGCAAAAAATAGCAACTGGCACTGGGCACTGGGTCAATAGGTTAGTCCCAAAAAATGATATAAAGTTGCTATAAAGTGATTGTAAAACATCCAAGAATGATAATATATTGGCATGAATACTTCATAAATTATAGATACGTTGGAGACGTATCAGCATCCCCAAGCTTAATTCCTACTCTTCCTCGAGTAGGTAAATGATAAAAGAAATAATTTATGAAGTGTGAATGCTAGCAAAGTGCATAAGTTTGATCAATGATAATTTCAATCACTTTTCCTACCATCATAACATCAATTCTTTCTTATAAAACTTCTCATTTTATAGTGGCAACCAATTCACATGTTAAGGTTCAAACAATGAATTCTCTTGAAACCCAACAACCTATGTTCTTAGTCACCAAGCAATTGCAATTCAACTTATTCAACAGATTTTAAGTAAGAGCTCCACATACTCAACCATCATATAGTCTTGTCCGATTGCTAACACTCACCTTGTACACATGAGCAAAACGTTTCAACCGACACGTAGAAAGGTAGGGGCTTATAATTTCACCTCCCAACGTATTCACCTCAGGGGTGATGTCAACAATAATTACTCATGCTACCCATATTCAAATGGACATATGTGCCTAGATCTTTCCTCACCACATGATGCTTGCCAAAAGAGAAAAATAAAAAGGAATAGAGAGAAGAACTTTGAATCTTTGCATAAAAGTAAATACATAAAAGTAAAAGATAGGCCCTTCGTAGAGGGAAGCAGAGGTTGCCATGCGCTTATTTGTTTGTATGCTCAACCCCTTAGTGCAAAAGAACGTCATGTTATATTACCCCTTATGATAGCAACCTTTATTATGCAGTCCGTCGCTTTTATTGCTTTGCCATCACAAGTTCGTACAACGCTCACTTTTCTCTTACACTAAATGATCTAACACTTTTAGAAGCATTTTTTACTGCCTTATTGCACCGATGACAACTTACTTGAAGGATCTTGCTCAATCCTTAGGTAGGTATGATGGACTCTTGAAAATAAGATTTGGGTTTAAGGGTTTTTGGATGCACAAGCAGTA
>NC_041392.1:214762050-214773833 GCF_002162155.2 Triticum dicoccoides | reverse complement strand
TATGTGAATATGAACAAACATAAACCATTACATTGTCTTCCTTGTCCAACGTCCACAATTTTGGCATATAATATTTTGATGGGGGCTCACAATCACAAAATATTTCCATGATGGTGTATTTATATGTGAAAGTTCTCTTCCTTGTACTAATTATTCGTGAATTGCCTGTATGACCAATATTGTGATTGTCAAGCCTCAAAAGATTTCTCTTTCTAAACCCAAGGTGAAGCTACCACTAGGCATGATATGATTTCAACTTCATGACATTCAATTTATTCAACAATTTACTCATAGGATATAAGTGAAGCACAAGAGTAAATGACATAGAAAAGAGCTTCTTTACGGGATGTGAATGCCACTTACTTAGCCTCCCTGGCTACTATTTGAGGAATCTATTTTATTAAAAACTCTCATATCTAAGTACTTTATTAAAACATCAAGCAAAACAAAATAAAATAACATTCTAAGAATAGCACACATCATGTGAAGAAGCAAAAACTTAGGCTTAACCGATAATTGTTGAAGAAGAAAGGTGGGATGCCTATCGGGGCATCCCAAAGCTTAGATGCTTGAGAATTCTTGAATATTATCTTGGGATACCATGGGCATCCCCAAGCTTGAGTTTTCATGTCTCCTTAATTCTTCTCATATCACGGTTTTCCTAAATCTCAAAAGCTTCATCCACACAAAACTCAACAAGAACTCGTGAGACAAGTTAGTATAACCCAATGCAAAAACCTTATCATTCTCTACTGTAGCAAATCACTAAAATTATAATTCAACATTTCATACTAAATGCCTGTGCATATTTAATACTCCTATCCTCAAATAGAATCATTAAACAAGCAAACATATGCAAACAATGCAAACATAACAACAATCTGCCAAAACAGTACAGTATGTAAAGAAGGCAAGAGTATCAATACTTATTTAACTCCAAAAATTATGAAAAATTACCACACTGTATAAAATTTATCATAGCTTATTTTGCAAAAAGTTTCAACATTTTATCACATTTTGAATTTTCTAGGGAATTTTTGAAACCGCGGTAAACTTTCTGTTTTCAAATAGCAACATGTAGACTTGCAAAATAAGCATGGAAAAGGCTATCATTGCCACTTTTATTGAAATAAAAGATGCAAGACATCATTCTAAATAATAGCAAGCAAATCCTCACAAAATAAATTGACGCTCCAAGGAAAACACATATCATGTGACGAATGAAAACATAACTCTAAGTAAGGTTACCGGTATTGTTGGAGACGAAAGAGGGGATGCCTCCGGGGCATCCCCAAGCTTAGTTGCTTGGATCTTCCTTGGATATTACCTTGGTGGTGCCTTGGGTATCCCCAAGCTTAGGGTCTTGTCACTCCTTATTCTACTCATATCGACATCTCGCCCAAAACTTGAAAACTTCAATCACACAAAACTTAACGGAACTTTGTGAGATAGGTTAGTATGATAAAGAGCAAACCATTCCACTTTTGGTACTGTCGAAGACAAGATTCATAATTTTTCTCACACAATTCCTACTGTATCATATCATGTCTACAATTTATAATGAGCAATATAAGCCATAGAAACTAAAAAAGAACTTCTGCTACTCAAAAAATTATGAAAAATTAGGACCACGTGAGCAATTTGTATATTAATCTTCTACAAAAAAGAATCAACTCAATAGCACTGTTCTATTAAAAACTAGAATTATTTTCGTGAGTGCAAAAGTTTTTGTTTTTCAGCAAGATCAAATCAACTATCACCCAACATGATCCCAACGGCTTTACTTGGCACTTTATTGAAACAAAAGCTATAAAACATGATTACTACAGCAGAATAATCATGTGAACACACAAAAATAGCAGGTAAAAGTGTTGGGTTGTCTCCCAACAAGCGCTTTTCTTTAATGCCTTTTAGCTAGGCATGATGATTTCAATGATGCTCGCATAAAGGATAAGAATTGAAACATGAAGAGAGCATCATGAAGCATATGACTAGCACATTTAGGTCTGACCCACTTCCTGTGCATAGAGATTTTGTGAGCAAACAACTTATGGGAACAAGAATCAACTAGCATAGGAAGGCAAGACAAGTGCAACCTCAAAGCAATCAACACATAGAGAAGAAACTTGATATTATTGAGATATGTAAGAGTATAAGTTCCTTTCTCATAATAATTTTCAAAGGCATCGTGAATGGATTCAACAATATAACTATCACATACAACACTCTTTTCATGATGCACGAGCATAGAAAATTTATTACTCTTTATGGCATACATGTCATCATAATAATCATCATAGATAGCAACCTTATTTTCATAATCAATTGAAACCACTTCCAAAATAGTGGATGTATCACTAAATAAAGTCATGACTCTCCAAATCCACTTTCATCAATATTTTAATAAGATTCAACACCCTCCAATGTAACATCCCAAATTTTCAATTTGGAATGTTATACATAGATCATTCTTGCATATCATATTTTTATTTGCATTTCGTCTCGCGATCCTCGAAATCCTGAGAAACTCAAGGACTCTCGGAGAGAGTTCGGGATTTTCCCGGTTTTCAAATTTGATTTTTATCAAATTTTGAAACGAGGATTTTGGTTTTAATTATTTTTCTCTCCAAAAATATTTCATATTAAAATATATGAGAGGAGATAATATGACTTCTCCAAGATAATTGAAATATTGGAGGAAAAATGTTAAAATCAAATATTTGTTTTATTTGGATATTATTGCAATTTTGTTTGCATTATAAAAATTGCACGTTTTTCAAAATTGCATTTTAGGGCCAAGAAAATGTTCATCTCGTTCTAAAAATTTTATTTAGACGGTGAAAATTTGTTTTGCCATTTTTAGATTTTTATGTATTTTTCTAGGATTTCATTTCCGTCGGCGAAATTATTTTAAAAAAAAGTTTCGCGCCCGACTTGGCCTAAGGCCCACCGAGCCAGGCCGGCCCAAGACGCCGCGCTTCCTTCCTCGCGCGCGCGCGCGCCGCCGCCGTCGACTCGGACGAGGAGTCCGAGCTGGACTGCACCGCCGCCGTCTTGGCCCCTCCTCCCAGCCGCCCCGCCCCGCCCCCCACCACCACAACCACCGCCGCCCCGAGCCACCACCGCAGCCCCGCTGCCGCCTGCCGCGTCGCGCCGCCCGCAGCCGCCGCCCGCGCTTGCCGCCGCCGCCCAGCCCCACCGCCTCATGAGCCGCCGCCCCACCTCGCCGGAGCTCTCGCCGAAGGTACCGCGCCAGA
Source organism: Triticum dicoccoides (assembly GCF_002162155.2). NCBI lineage: Eukaryota > Viridiplantae > Streptophyta > Magnoliopsida > Poales > Poaceae > Triticum > Triticum dicoccoides. The sequence goes on along the minus strand of NC_041392.1, from coordinate 214,770,576 downwards.
ATCCGAGCCGTCGGTTTTTTAAAACCATTCGGTTTTTCTATGAAAACTCTAGATCCGTTTTTTTTCGGATCGCTGTTTTTTTCCGTTTTCCTGTTTAGCGGAAGTTCGTCCATACGTTTGTTTAACGAACGGTTCTTCACCCGTTGGTTATAGCTAATGAACGCGCGTTCGTTAGTCTGTTCGTCAGTTTTCTTTTATCGGAGTTATCTGCGATTGTTCTCGATCGTGATTTCTGATTCGATCTTAGTTTCTGTTTTTCTTTTCGGTCGTTAGTCGGAATCAGGCAATTCAAGCACCTAGATCTTCGTCTCGAGACCCTCTTTCTATTTAATCAACTTGAACAAGTTTTTGCTACGGTAAAATTTGACCTAGGACCAGATTAGTAAACGGATCTTGTTTCTTTCACCGTTTGAGTTTTGTTGCTCCGTTTGATTTGATTCTTTCCACTAACCTGAGTTCTTCAGTTGAACTTTCTGCTCAAATTCTTTTGTTGGAGTTTTTGCTTGTGCATCTTTGCTTGTTGCTTATGTATGTTATTGTTTGTTTGCGATAGAACACCCGGAGTGCGAAGCGTGCTACTACGAGTCTCTAGGTTTCATAGATCGTCAGCAAGGCAAGTAACACATTGATCATACTCTTCTCATACCCAGTTTTTATGCATTAGTTCCAATCCTCAAACATTGCATGATTAGGATGTCATTAACATGTGGGTTGGGAAGTAGTTGTTGAGGTAGAACCTATTACCCTATTACTATCAAACCCTGGGAGTTACTTCTACGTTTGCTTATATTGCTATGCTATGCTATGCTCGTAGACGTGGTTTGGGATTTGAGTGAGATCCATGACAGATGTGAGTTTTTAAGTAATGGTTCAACTTAAGGTGGCAACTTAATCAAATATCTGGGTGGATTGAGGCACCTGGAGTATCCAGTGTTGCCTGTATTTTTTGGAAATCCCGGAGTACACGTGTGATGTTCCTATGGACCGCCACCCAGGCTCAAAGGGAACTGAGATGATTCATGCTAGAAACTTCCGTGTGCAGCCACAAGCTATTATGGGCTCTAGCATAGTTGAGTAAGTTACGTGAAACTCTTGAAGAGGCAGATCAGCAAGTAGTGGGATGTAGGTTTGGTATGGTCTGTCAGGAGTAGAGAGTTAATGTTTCTGAAAGACTGTGTCTCGGTCATCCGTTTCTCAAACACCTTGTAGTGCGAGAAATCCAACGTAGGCGATCGAGTCTTGTGGGGAAAAGTGTGCAAACCTCTGCATAGTGTATAAACTAATCATGGTTAGTCGTGTCCCCGGTTATGGACAAATCTTGAGTATCTAGTACTTGGGTTATCACATGTATCTCATCACTCTTAATTAATATTGGTTGGTTGTTAACCACTTTAATTGGGATTGAGTTGGAGGAACCTTCTCAATATTGTTTCAACTACCATGATAGTTAAATAAAAAATCTATTCCTTTGTTGTAGGGAAAAATTGGCTTTTCGCAAAAACTATAACCATAGAGCTTTCCACCAGCCAAATATGCATGTAGTGATACCATTATTTTGTTCTTGCTCTACCGTGTTACATTGCCAGCATATTCCATGTGCTGACCCGTTCTCGGGCTGCAACCTATTATGTTGCAGACTTTTTAGACGAGGAGTAAGGTTCGTTAGGTCGTTGCGGTGTAGCTCGGCTATGCCATTGGATTTGATGGACTCACTTTATCTTCCAAGTCTTCCAATGTTATCGCATTAGATGGCCTTAAGCCATATTATTGTAATAAGTTCTCTCTTGAGACATTCGTTGTAATAAGTGTGTGATTGCTACTCTGTTATAAATCCTTCGAGTACTATTTGTGTCAGCATTACCGATCTAGGGATGACACTGAAGCACAGAGACTTGACCGTCTGAGGTCGGGTCGCTACAAGATGGTATCAGAGCCAGGTTGAGTGTAGGACACGACCACTAAGATAAACCATAGGCCACACTTCTCTACTCATTTCTGACTCCTCTCCATTTTCTACTCCTTAGGATGACGGAGATGAAGCACAAGTTTGCACAACCGGATGAAGACACACCATTTGGACGCCACCTGAAGGAAGTCACTAGGTACTTAAACATTGGAATACCAAGCTTCACCGGGACGTACAACGCCACTTTACCTGAAGAGGAGCACTGGATGATTTAAGTACAAGTTCCAGGAAGAACGTTATCGCCAACTTCTAAACCCATAGAATTTTCTTTCGAAGCACCCACCTGGAGCTTAGGCAAGAGCATGGCAGCACACATTACCATGTGACGCATTGGAGAAGTCTACCACAGGGAACTTAAAGACACTATCTACCAAATATGTGGGCGCCGAGACGAGCAATGGGAAGTAATCAGCACCAAGAAGGATAGATCCATTGCAGCTTTCATCCAGGAGTTAAACCAGCACATCCGACACCAAGAGAACCAGATGTGTGCGTACATGATGGACTTGAGGAAGGCGAAGACTAGGATCATCGAACTGGAGGAAGAACTCAAGTTTACACGCGATGGATATGAGGAGGAAATCAAGACACTACTGGAGAAGAATGACGACCTGGTTAAGAAGATCAGAGTATTCATGGGAGGACCGGCACCAGTAGAAGAAGACGAAGAACCCAACGAGATACGCCCCAAGGACTACATCATCGACGACACCGATTCTGATCCTAGTGATGATGACTTTGAAGACGAAGCTGGAGCAGACATCATGGATTCTTCCACTGATCAAAATTTCTAGATGACCACCAAATATTAGTAGTATTTCCCCATGTAATTAGTAGTAGATGAGCACTTTGCGATAGTCCTAGACCGTTGTATGCCCTTCCTTGATTGATTGAGTGAAATGTTTGTGTTTGTCTCATGTGCACATGGGTAGTGTTTTCTCATTAGACCCATTTGTCTATTCTGATCTCTTCCATCTAAACCCATCAGATGCCTCCGAGACGTGACACCGGATTTGCTTTCCCACCGGAGCTCACCCAGTTGATCCAGCAGCAGAATACTTTGATGCAATTGCTAGTTCAGAACCAGGGCAACAACAACAACCCGCCGCCAGTGGACAACCTAGACCATTTTCTAAGGTTACAAACGCCGGTGTTTTCCAGTAGCACCGAGCCTATAGTTGCAAATGATTGGCTCCGCAGGATTGGAAGGGAGTTAACCACTGCGGGATGCACTGATGCTGAGAAGGTGCGTTTTTCTGCACATCAGTTGGATGGACCAGCAGCATCATGGTGGGAGAATTACACTGTCACCTACCCCATAGCCACGGTGACATGGGACCAGTTTCAGCAAGCTTTCCGTACAGCCCACGTCTCAACTAGAGCTATGCAAATGAAGAAGAGGGAGTTCCGCAACCTACGCCAGGGGAACCATACTGTGGCTTAGTACGTGGATGATTTTAGCAAGTTATCATGCTATGCCCCTGATGATGTGGCCACAGATGCCGCAAAGCAGGAGAAGTTTATGGAAGGGCTGAATGATGAGATGAGCATGCAGTTGATGGTAGCAACCTTCAACAACTACCAAGAGTTGGTAGATAAGGCTCTTATGATTGAAGGGAGGCAGCAGCAGATTGAGAGCCATGAGAGGAAGTTTTGACAAGGGAAGTATAACTCAGGAGCTCTGTAGAAGCCTCGCCTAACCCCGAACTCGGGAGGACTTGTTCATAACCATGGAGGTCACAACCACACTAGAGGAGGATCTCATAATCACAATGGCGCTAAGAATGGGAATGGGAACAGAGCCAACAATAATCAGAACCGCCCCAACCCAGCCACACCCACCAAAAGGGACTTGAGTCACGTTACTTGCTTCAAGTGCGGGAAGACTGGACACTACGCCACGGAGTGCCCTGAAGGAAAGAATGGAAACGGAAATGGGAGCACTGGGAAGAAGCCTAATCCATTCAACAAAGGACAAGTGAACCACGTCAACGTGGAGGAGGTTGAAGAGCAGCCGGACGCGGTAATAGGTAAGTTTTTGGTTAAGTCATTTACCGCTCTTGTTCTTTTCGATACTGGTGCAACACATTCATACATATCAAGGGGATTCGTGGATAAGTTTAAACTACCAACTCAAACCCTTAGGACCCATCTGTTAGTAAGCTCACCTGGAGCAGAATACATGGCCAGCCGATGGTGCGACCAGATACCCTTAACCATTGGCACCCATGTCTTCCCGTCCGACCTAATTATCTTGGAGTCACAAGGATTGGATGTGATATTAGGTATGGACTGGATGTCAAAGCATGGACGAAACATTGACTGTGCTAGTAAATCGATTTATCTCACCACCTCGAAGGGAAAAATGATTAAGTATGTATCTAGGCATGTGCCTAGGAGGAGCCAAATGAATAACCTCACGGGAGTTGTTTAGGAGGAAGTGCCTGTAGTGAAGGATTACCCGGATGTTTTTCCAGAGGAGTTACCAGGCATGCCACCGGATAGAGACATAGAGTTTTTGATAGAGCTATTGCCAGGTACCGGGCCAATATCCAAGAGACCCTATCGGATGCCCGCGAATAATCTAGAGGAAATTAAGAAACAGATCAAGGAGTTATTGGAGAAAGGGTACATTCGAAGAAGTTCATCACCTTGGGGAGCCCCGGTGCTTTTGGTTGAGAAGAAGGATAAATCCCTAATGATGGTTGTTGATTATCGAGCCTTGAATGAAGTGACGATCAAGAACAAGTACCCACTACCGATGATCAATGATCTGTTCGATTAGTTACAAGGAGCTAAAGTGTTCTCGAAGATCGATTTGCGATCGGGGTACCATCAGTTGAAGATACGAGAGAAGGATATACCAAAGACAACGTTCACAATGCGGTATGGATTATACGAGTACACGGTCATGTCATTTGGACTAACTAATGCCCCTGCTTATTTCATGAGCATGATGAACAAGGTGTTCATGGAATATTTGGACAAATTTGTTGTGGTGTTTATTGATGATATTATGGTATACTCGAAGAATGAAGAGGAGCACAAAGAGCATTTACGCTTAGTTCTCGAGAAACTCAGGGAACACCAGTTGTATGCCAAGTTCAGCAAATGCGAATTTTGGTTGAAGGAAGTCGGATTCCTTGGACATGTTATATCAGGATAAGGTATAGTAGTAGACCCCAGCAAGGTTCAGTCAGTCACTGAATGGTTGGCACCCACTTCAGTTAGCGAGATCCGCAGCTTTCTTGGACTCGCAGGATACTACCAAAGATTCATTGGGAATTTTTCCAAGATTGCGAAACCAATGACTGAACCATTGAAGAAGGATACTAAGTTTAAATGGACAGATGATTGCGAGGCAAGTTTCCAGGAGTTGAAGAAATGTTTAACTACAGCGCCAGTACTAACATTGCCAGATATACATAAGGAGTTCCATGTGTATTGCGACGCCTCTCGCTTAGGACTTGGATGTGTGCTTATGCAGGACGGAAGAGTTGTTTCGTCTGCCTCACGACAACTAAAACCTCATGAGTTGAACTATGCCACGCATGATTTGGAGTTAGCAGCCATAGTGCATGCATTGAAGACCTGGAGACATTATCTCATAGGAAATCATTGTGATGTGTACACGGATCATAAGAGTTTGAAGTACATTTTCACCCAGAAGGAACTAAACCTTAGACAGAGGAGATGGCTGGAGCTTATAAAGGATTATGACATGAAACTACACTATCATCAAGGAAAGGCCAATGTCGTAGCAGACGCTTTGAGCCGGAAGAGATATGCTAATATCCTTGAAAGTAAGGGACTACCAAAGGAGTTAGCAGAGGACATCATGGAACTTTAGTTAGAGATAGTTCCTCGAGGATTCGTTGCAACAATGGAGGTCCAGTCGATGTTGCTGGACAAGATTCGGGAAGCTCAGAAGGATGACAAGGAGATTGCCGAGATAAAGGAGAAGATGGGCAAAGGAAAGGCCAAAGGTTTTCGTGAGGATGAGCACAATACCGAAGACCGAGTTTATGTGCCCAATAACCAGGAGATCAGGAAGTTAATACTTCAAGAGGCTCATGACTCACCATACTCGATACACCCCGGAAACACCAAGATGTATCTGGATTTGAAGGAACGTTTCTGGTGGACAGGTATGAAGAAGGATATTGTTGAGTACGTAGCCGTATGTGATGTATGCCAGAGAGTGAAGGCAGAGCATCAGAAGCCAGCAGGACTGTTACAACCTATGCCGATACCCGAATGGAAGTGGGATAAACTGGGCATGGACTTTATCACCGGATTGCCCAGGACCAAAGCAGGATATGATTCCATATGGGTAGTAGTTGATCGCTTGACCAAAGTGGCTCACTTCATCCCAGTGAAAACCACTTATACAAGTGCGAAGTTGGCCAAGATATATATGTCCAGGATCGTATGTCTGCATGGAGTTCCGAGGACCATCGTATCAGATATAGGAACACAGTTTACCTCAAAGTTTTGGCATCAGTTACACCAGACTTTGGGTACGAGATTGGAGTTCAGTACAGCATTTCACCCACAGACGGATGGACAGACCGAGAGAGTCAACCAGATTCTGGAAGATATGTTGAGAGCCTGTGCTCTAGATTATGGATCTAGTTGGGATGACAATTTGCCTTATGCAGAGTTCTCATACAACAATAGCTACCAAGCCAGTTTGAAGATGACACCGTTCGAAGCCCTGTATGGACGAAGGTGCAGAACGCCGTTGATGTGGGATGAAGTAGGAGACCGACAACTGTTTGGACCAGACTTGATCAAAGAGTCTGAAGAGAAAGTTAAGCTGATTCATGATAGACTGAAGATTGCTCAGTCTAGGCAGAAGAGTTATGCAGACTTGAAACGTAAGGAGGTAACCTATGAAATTGGAGACAGGGCATATCTGCGAGTATCGCCCTTGCGAGGAGTGAAATGTTTTGGAGTTAAGGGAAAGTTAGCTCCGAGATTTGTAGGACCGTATCGTGTTTTGGAACGGATGGGAGAAGTTGCCTACAAGTTGGAATTACCCGAGGGATTGTCAGGAGTTCACGATGTGTTCCACGTTTCACAGCTAAAGAAGTGTCATGCTGAGATGGCCGATATACCGTTAAGGGATACAGTACCTGTCGGTGTCAAAACCGGCGGATCTCGGGTAGGGGGTCCCGAACTGTGCGTCTAAGGCGGATGGTAACAGGAGGCAGGGGACACAATGTTTTACCCAGGTTCAGGCCCTCTTGATGGAGATAAAACCCTACGTCCTGCTTGATTAATATTGATGATATGGGTAGTATAAGAGTAGATCTACCACGAGATCAGAGAGGCTAAACCCTAGAAGCTAGCCTATGGTATGATTGTATGTTTTCCTATGGACTAAAACCCTCCGGTTTATATAGACACCGGAGGGGGCTAGGGTTACACAAGGTCGGTTACAAAGGAGGAGATATACATATCCGTACTGCCTAGCTTGCCTTCCATGCCAAGTAGAGTCCCATCCGGACACGAGACGAAGTCTTCAATCTTGTATCTTCATAGTCCAACAGTCCGGCCAAAGGATATAGTCCGGCTGTCCGGAGACCCCCTAATCCAGGACTCCCTCAGTACCCTTGGAGGCGATTCAGTTGGACAGTGATTTGACTTACGAGGAGAAGCCAGTTAAGATTCTAGAGTTTGCCAGCAGAGTCACTCGCAGTAAAGTTATCAAGTTTTGCAAAGTTCAGTGGAGCCACCATACCGAGGATGAAGCCACCTGGGAACGAGAGGATGACCTTCACAAAGACCACCCGCACCTATTTTCTAGCCAACCCGAATCTCGAGGGCGAGATTCATCTTAAGTGGGGTAGGTTTGTAACATCCCAAATTTTCCATTTGGAATGTTATACATAGATCATCCTTGCATATCATATTTTTATTTGCATTTCATCTCGCAATCCTCGAAATCCTAAGCAACTCAAGGAACCTCGGAGAGAGTTGGGGATTTTCCCGGTTTTCCAATTTGATTTTTATCAAATTTTGAAACGAGGATTTTGGTTTTAATTATTTTTCTCTCCGAAAATATTTCATATTAAAATATATGAGAGGAGATAATATGACTTCTCCAAGATAATTGAAATGTTGGAGGAAAAATATTAAAATCAAATATTTGTTTTATTTGGATTTTATTGCAATTTTGTTTGCATTAGAAAAATTGCACGTTTTTCAAAATTGCATTTTAGGGCCAAGAAAATGTTCATCTCATTCTAAAAATTTTATTTAGACGGTGAAATTTTGTTTTGGCATTTTTAGATTTTTATGTATTTTTCTAGGATTTTACTTCCGTTGGCGAAATTATTTAAAAAAAAAGTTTCGCGCCCGACTGGGCCTAAGGCCCAGCCGAGCCAGGCCGGCCCAAGACGCCGCGCCGCCTTCCTCGCGCGCGCGCCGCCGCCGCCGACTCGGACAAGGAGTCCGAGCCGGACTCCACCGCCGCTGCCTTGGCCCCTCCTCCAAGCCGCCCCGCCCCGCCCCCTTTATATACGTGCCGCCCGAGCCCCCCCACCACCACAACC
>NC_041392.1:214722571-214761574 GCF_002162155.2 Triticum dicoccoides | reverse complement strand
CCGCCGCCCCGCGAGCCTCCGCCCCACCGCCCCACCTCGCCGGAGCTCTCGCCGGAGGTACCGCGCCGGAATCCGAGCAGCCGGTTTTTTATAACCGTTCGGTTTCTCTTTGAAAACCCTAGATCCGTTTTTTTTCCGGCTCGCCGATTTTTTGGGTTTAGCTGTTTAGCGGATGTTCGTCCGTACGTTCGTTTAACGAACGGTTCTTCGCCCGTTAGTTGCAGCTAACGAACACTCGTTCATTAGTCTGTTCGTCAGTTTTCTTTTATTGGAGTTATCTGCGATTGTTCTCGATCGCGGTTTCTGATCTGATCTTAGTTTCTGTTTTTCTTTTCGCTCGTTAGTCGGAATCAGGCGATTCAAGGGCCTAGATCTTCGTCTCGAGACCCTCTTTCTGTTTAATCAACTTGAACAAGTTTTGCTATGGTAAAATTTGACCTAGGACCAGATTAATAAATGGATCTTGTTTCTTTCGTCGTTTGAGTTTCGTTCCTCCGTTTGATTTGATTCTTTTCGCTAACTGGAGTTCTTAAGTTGAACTTTCTGGTCAACCTCTTTTGTTGGAGTTTTTGCTTGTGCATCTTTGCTTGTTGCTTATGTATGTTATTGTTTGTTTGCGATAGAACACCCGGAGTGCGAAGCCTGCCACTACGAGTCTCTAGGTTTCGTAGATCGTCAGCAAGGCAAGTAACACATTGATCATACTCTTCTCATACCCAGTTTTTATGCATTGGTTCCAATCCTCAAACATTGCATGATTAGGATGTCATTAACATGTGGGTTGGGAAGTAGTTGTTGAGGTAGAACCTATTACCCTGTTACTATCAAACCCTGGGAGTTACTTCTACATTTGCTTATATTACTATGCTATGCTATGCTCGTAGACGTGGTTTGGGGTTTGAGTGAGATCCATGATAGATGTGAGTTGTTAAGTAATGGTTCAACTTAAGGTGGCAACTTAATAAAATATTTGGGTGGATTGAGGCACCTGGAGTATCCAGTGTTGCCTGTATTTTTTGGAAATCCCGGAGTACCTGTGTGATCTTCCTATGGACCGCCACACAAGCTCAAAGGGAACTGAGATGATTCATGCTAGAAACTTTCGTGTGAAGCCACAAGCTATTATGGGCTCTAGCATAGTTGAGTAAGTTACATGAAACTCTTGAAGAGGCAGATCAGCAGGTAGTGGGATGTAGGTTTGGTATGGTCTGTCCGGAGTAGAGAGTTAATGTTTCTGAAAGACTGTGTCTCGGTCATCCGTTAATCAAACACCCTGTAGTGCGAGAAATCCAACGGAGGCAATCGAGTCTTGTGGGGAAATGTGCGCAAACCTCTGCAAAGTGTATAAACTAATCATGGTTAGTTGTGTCCCCGGTTATGGACAAATCTTGAGTATCTAGTACTTGGGTTATCACATGTATCTCATCACTCTTAATTAATATTGTTGGGTTGTTAACCACTTTAATTGGGATTGAGTTGGAGGAACCTTCTCAATATTGTTTCAACTACCATGATAGTTAAATTAAAAATATATTCCTTTGTTGTAGGAAAAAATTGACTTTTCGCAAAAACTATAACCATAGAGCTTTCCACCAGCCAAATATGCATGTAGTGATACCATTATTCTGTTCTTGCTCTACTGTGTTACATTGCCAGCATATTCCATGTGCTAACCCGTTCTCGGGTTGCAACCTATATTATGTTGCAGACTTTTCATACGAGGAGTAAGGTTCGTTAGGTCATTGTCGTGTAGCTCAGCTATGCCGTTGGAGTTGATGGACTCACTTTATCTTCCAAGTCTTCTGTTGTTATCGCATTAGATGGCCTTAAGCCATATTATTGTAATAATTTCTCTCTTGAGACATTCGTTGTAATAAGTGTGTGATTGCTACTCTGTTATAAATCCTTCGAGTACTGTGTGTGTCAGCATTACCGATCCAGGGATGACACTGAAGCACATAGACTTGACCGTCTGAGGTTGGGTCGCTACATCCAAAATAGTGGGATCACAACTACCTAGAGTTGATACTTGATGACCCACAAGTATAGGGGGTCTATCGTAGTCCTTTCGATAAGTAAGAGTGTCGAACCCAATGAGGAGCAGAAGGAAATGATAAGTAGTTTTTAGTAAGGTATTCTCTGCAAGCACTAAAATTATCAGTAACAAATAGTTTTGTGATAAGGTAATTTGTAACGGGTAACAAGTAATAAAAGTAAATAAGGTGCAGCAAGATGGCCCAATCCTTTTTGTAGAAAAGGACAGGCCTGGACAAACTCTTATATAGAGGAAAGCGCTCCCGAGGACACATGGGAATTATCGTCAAGCTAGTTTTCATCACGCTCATATGATTCGCATTCGGTACTTTGATAATTTGATATGTGGGTGGACCGGTGCTTTGGCACTGCCCTTACTTGGACAAGCATCCCACTTATGATTAACCCCTCTTGCAAGCATGCGCAACTACAAAAGAAGTATTAAGGTAAACCTAACCATAGCATGAAACATATGGATCCAAATCAGCCCCTTACGAAGCAACGCATAAACACGGGTTTAAGCTTATGTCACTCTAGCAACCCATCATCTACTTATTACTTCCCAATGCCTTCCCCTAGGCCCAAACAATGGTGAAGTGTCATGTAGTCGACATTCACATGACACCACTAGAGGAAAGACAACATACATCTCATCAAGATATCGAACGAATACCAAATTCACATGACTACTTATAGCAAGACTTCTCCCATGTCCTCAGGAACAAACGTAACCACTCACAAATCATATTCATGTTCATAATCAGAGGGATATTAATATGCATAAAGGATCTGAACATATGATCTTCCACCACATAAACCAACTAGCATCAACTACAAGGAGTAATCAACACTACTAGCAACCCACAGGTACCAATCTGAGGTTTTGAGACAAAGATTGGATACGAGAGATGAACTAGGGTTTGAGATGGGATGGTGCTAGTGAATATGTTGATGGATATTGACCCCCTCCCGATGAGAGGATCGATGGTGATGATTTCCCCCTCCCGAAGGGATGCTTCCCCAGTAGAACAGCTCTGCCGGGGCCCTAGATTGGTTCTGCCTCGTGGCGGCGGAGTTTCGTCCCAAGAGCTTGCTTATGATTTTTTCCAGGGCAAAAGACTTCATATAGCCAAAGATTGGCACCATAGGCCTGTCAGGGGGCCCACGAGACAGGGGGCGCGGCCAGGGGGGTAGGGCGCCCCCCACCCTTGTGGATGGTGGGTGGCCCCCCTCTAGTGCTTCCTACGCCCAATATTTTTTATATATTCTAAAAATGACTTCCGTGGATTTTCAGGACTTTTGGAGTTGTGCAGAATAGGATTCTAATATTTGTTCCTTTTCTAGCCCAGAATTCCAGCTGCTGGCATTCTCCCTCTTCATGCAAACCTTGTAAAATAAGAGAGAATAAGCATAAGTATTGTGACATAATGTGTAATAACAGCCCATAATGCAATAAATATCGATATAAAAGCATGATGCAAAATGGACGTATCAACTCCCCCAAGCTTAGACCTCGCTTGTCCTCAAGTGGAAGCCGATATCGAAAAATATGTCCACATGTTTAGAGATACAGGTGACAATAAAATAAAATACGGACATGAGGGCATCATGATCATTCTTATAACAGCAACACACACACACACACACACACACACACACACACATATATATATATATATATATATATATATTGTCATATGATTTCTTATGCTAAAGTAACAATTCATTCACAATTTCAAGTATGAATCAGAAACTTCATTGAAAAATAACAAACTATAATCTCAGTCATTGAAGTAATTGCAATTTATCATAACGTCGGAAAGAGTCAATATAAGAGCTTTTCAGCAAGTCCACATACTCAACTATCATTTAGTCTTTCACAATTGCTAACACTCACGCAATATTTATGGGTATGAAGTTTTAATCGGACACAGAGAAAGATAGGGGCTTATAGTTTTGCCCCCCAGCCTCTTACCTCAAGGGTAGTGTCAACAATAATAGTTTATGAAAACCCACATCCAATTAGCTATATATATCAGGATCTTTCCAGCACATAGTGCTTGCCAAAGGATAAAATGTAAAAAGGAAAGGTGAAGATCACCATGACTCTTGCAAGAGGTATAGGACAAAAATAAAAGATAGGCCCTTCACAGAGGGAAGCAGAGGTTGTCATGTGATTTTATGGTTGGATGCATGAAATCTTAATGCAAAAGAGTGTCACTTTATATTGCCACTTGTGATATGGACCTTTATTATGCAGTCCGTCGCTTTTATTTCTTCCACATCACAAGATCGTATAAAGCTTATTTTCTCCACACTAATAAATCATACATATTTAGAGAGCAATTTTTATTGCTTGCAACAATGACAACTTACTTGAAGGATCTTACTCAATCCATAGGTAGATATGGTGGACTCTCATGGCAAAACTGGGTTTAAGGATATTTGGAAGCACAAGTAGTATCTCTACTCGGTGCAAAGAATTTGGCTAGCATGAGGGGGAAAGGCAAGCTCAACATGTTGGATGATCCATGACAATATAATTTACTTCGGATGTAAGAAAACATAACCCATTACATCGTCTTCCTTGTCCAACATCAACTTTTTAGCATGTCATATTTTAATGAGTTCTCACAATCATAAAAGATGTCCAAGATAGTATATTTATATGTGAAAACCTCTCTTTCTGTATTACTTCCTATTAATTGCAATGATGACCAAAACTATGTTTGTCAACTCTCAACAACTTTTATTCATCATACTCTTTATATGTGAAGTCATCACTCTCCATAAGATCAATATGGTCTCTTTATTTCTTTTTATTCTTTCTCTCCCTTTTTTCTCAAGTCATAGCAAGATAGCAAAGCCCTTGACTCGACACTAATCTTTATTATATATAGCTCATGGACTCGATTACATAGAAGGATCATAAAGCAAAACTCAAAACTAAATCATACTAAAACTTTATTCTACTACATCAAGATATTACCAAAAGGATCAAACTAAGAAAAAGGGTAAAGATAAAAGTGTGATGGTGATACGATACCAGGGCACTCCCCCAAGCTTGGAAGTTGCCAAGGGGAGTGCCCATACCCGATACTCAGTTCTCCTTTGGTGGTGAAGAAGAGATTGTTGATGATGTAGGTGATACGTCTCCGTCGTATCTACTTTTCCAAACACTTTTGCCCTTGCTTTGGACTCTAATTTGTATGATTTGAATGGAACTAACCCGGACTGACGCTGTTTTCAGCAGAATTACCATGATGTTGTTTTATGTGCAGAAAACAAATATTCTCGGAATGACCTGAAACTCCATGGGAGGTCTTAGAAAAAACAATAAAAAATCCTCGCCAAATATGAAGACCAGGGGGCCCACACCCTTTCCACGAGGGTGGGGGCGCCCCCCCCTAGGGCGCGCCCCCTACCTCGTCGGCCCCCTGTTGACCCTCCGACGCCAACTCCAACTCTATATATTTGCTTTCGGAGAGAAAAAAATCAGAGAGAAGAAATCATTGCATTTTACGATACGGAGCCGCTGCCAAGCCCTAAAACCTCTCGGGAGGGCTGATCTGGAGTCCGTTCGGGGCTCCGGAGAGGGGGATTCATCACCGTCGTCATCATCAACCATCCTCCATCACCAATTTCATGATGCTCACCGCCGTGCGTGAGTAAGTCCATCGTAGGCTTACTGGACGGTGATGGGTTGGGTGAGATTTATCATGTAATCGAGTTAAGGTTTGATCCCTAGTATCCATTATGTTCTGAGATTGATGTTGCTATGACTTTGCTATGCTTAATGCTTGTCACTAGGGCCCGAGTGCCATGATTTCAGCTCTGAACCTATTATGTTTTCATTGATATATGTGAGTTCTAGATCCTATCTTGCAAGTCTATAGTCACCTACTATGTGTTATGATCCAACAACCCCGAAGTGACAATAATCGGGAGCACTCCCAGTGATGACCATAGTTTGAGGAGTTCATGTATTCACTATGTGCTAATGCTTTGTTCCGGTTCTCTATTAAAAGGAGGCCTTAATATCCCTAAGTTTCCAATAGGACCCCGCTGCCACGGGATGGTAGGACAAAAGATGTCATGCGAGTTCTTTTCCATAAGCATGTATGACTATATACGAAATACATGCCTACATTACATTGACGAATTGGAGGTAGTTCTGTGTCACCCTATGTTATGACTGTTACATGATGAACCGCATCCGGCATAATTATCCATTGCTGATCCGGTGCCTACAAGTTTTCCATATACTGGTTTACTCTTATTTACTTTCCCGCTACTACTGTTACAATCACTACAAAATACCAAAAACATTACTTTTGCTGTCTTTACTTTTGTTGCCGCTACCACCACTATCATATTACTTTGCTACTAAACACTTTGCTGCAGATACTAAGTTTCCAGGTGTGGTTGAATTTACAACTCAACTGCTAATACTTGAGAATATTCTTTGGCTTCCCTTGTGTCGAATCAATAAATTTGGGTTGAATACTCTACCCTCGAAAGCTGTTGCGATCCCCTATAATTGTGGGTTATCATGACTAATTTCTGGCGCCGTTGCCGGGGAGCATAGCTCTATTCTTTGAGTCACTTGTGATTTATATCTGCTGGACACTATGAAGAACTTGAGAGATCCAAAAACCAAGATCTATCCCTCAACTACGAGGGGAGGTAATGAACTGCTATCTAGCTCTGCACTTGATTCACCTTCTGTTATGAGTAAGTTTGCGACACCTACACCTGCTTCTGCTATTCGTTCTGATATGTCACATGTTATTGATGATGCCACTTCTGCTATGCATGATACTTATGATGAAACTGCTTCTATGTCTGATACTACTGTGCCCCTTGGTGATTTTCTAGAAGAAAAAATTGCTAGGGCTAGAGAAAGAGAAATTATTGAATCTGAATACGATGATGATAGTGATGATGAAATATCCTTGTTATTCCTAAAGGTTATCTTTTTGATAAAGATGCTTCTTTAGCTATTTTAGCTTGCAGAGATAGATATGAGCTTAAGAGGTTATTAATTAAATGGAACAAAGAATCACTTAGAGATAGAATGAGACCCGACCCTGCTTTTGCTACTTCACCTATATGTGTTCCTGATAAATATTATGAATTCTCTGTTGATCCTGATACAATTACTTTGGTTGAATCTAATCCGTTTTATGGCTATGAATCTGAAACTGTTGTGGCACATCTTACTAAGTTAAATGATATAGCTGCCCTGTTCACTGATAATGAGAGATCACGTTACCTCTATTTACTCAAAATATTTCCGTTCTCATTAAAGGGTGATGCTAAGATATGGTTTAATTCTCTTGATCCTGGTTGTGTGCGTAGTCCCCATGATATGATCTATTACTTCTCTGCTAAATATTTCCCTGCTCATAAGAAACAAGTGGCTTTGAGGGAAATATACAACTTTGTGCAAATTAAAGAAGAGAGTCTCCCACAAGCTTGGGGGAGGCTTCTCAAGTTACTTAATGCTTTGCCTGATCATCCTCTTAAGAAACCTAAAATACTTGATATCTTTTATAATGGACTAACCAATGCTTCCAAAGATTACCTGGACAGTTGTGTTGGTTCTCTTTTCAGGGAAAGAACACCGGATGAAGATGATATTCTATTGAATAATATGTTAACAAATGAAAATAATTGGGCACCTCCTGAGCCAGCTCCTGCTCCAATTACTGGGCCTATTCCTAAACCAACTCCGAAGAAGAGAGGTGTTCTATTTCTCAGACCCGAAGATATGCAAGAGGCAAAGAAATCTATGAAAGAAAAAGGTATTAAAGCTGAAGACGTTAAGAATTTACCTCCTATTGAAGAAATACATGGTCTTAATATACCGCCTGTTGAAGAAACATATGATTTCAATTATTTATTTACTGAAGAACCTCCTGATCCCGATATCCCGACACAGGTAGTAAAGGTAAATTCTCTCTATAGATATGATAAAGCTGAAGTCCCTCCTACTAAAATTGCTAGTCAGTGCTTGGATGAGTTTGATAACTTTATGTATAAGCAAGACGACTTCAATGCTTATTTTGGTAGACAATTAAAAGAAAATGCTTATATGATTAGACGCTTGGGTGATTATATGGCTGATATTAAGGGTGAACTTAAACTTATTAGCAAACATGCTTCTATGGTCACCACCCAAGTAGAACAAGTACTTAAAGCTCAAAAAGAAGTGCTTAATGAAATGAATAGTAAGAAAAATGATTATGCTGTTAGAGTGGCTACTAGATCTGGTAGAATGACTCAGGAACCTTTGTATCCTGAAGGCCACCCTAAGAGAATCGAGCAAGATTCTCAGTGAAATAATATTGATGTTCCTAGTTCTTCTAAAAAGAAGAAGAAGAAAAATGATAGAACTGTGCAAACTTCTAGTGAACCTATTGCTGAACCACCTGATAATCCAAATGATATATCTATGTCTGATGCTGAAACACAATCTGGTAATGAACATGAACCTAGTAAAAATATTAATGATGATGTTCATGATGATGCTCAACCTAGTAATGATAATGATGTAGAAATTGAACCTCCTGTTGATCTTGATAACCCACAATCAAAGAATCAACGTTATGATAAAAGAGACTTTGTTGCTAGGAAACATGGTAAAGAAAGAGAACCTTGGGTTCAGAAACCCATGCTTCCCTCCTAAACCATCCAAGAAAAAGGATGATGAGGATTTCGAGCGCTTTGCTGAAATGATTAGGCCTATCTTTTTGCGTATGCGATTAACTGATGTGCTCAAAACAAATCCTTATGCTAAATATATGAAGGATATTATTACTAATAAAAGAAAGATACCGAAATCTGAGATTTCCACCATGCTTGCTAATTATACTTTTAAGGGTGGAATACCAAAGAAACTTGGAGACCCCGGAGTACCTACTATACCTTGCTCCATTAAAAGAAATTATATTAAAACTGCTTTATGTGATCTTGGAGCCGGTGTTAGTGTTATGCCTCTCTCTTTATATCGTAGACTTAACTTGAATAAGTTGACATCTACTGAAATATCTTTGCAAATGGCTGATAAATCAACTGCTATACCTGTCGGTGTTTGTGAGGATGTGCCTGTTGTGGTTGCAAACGTTACTATTTTAACGGACTTTGTTATACTTGATATTCCCGAGGATGATAGTATGTCTATTATTCTTGGAAGACCTTTTCTTAATACTGCAGGGGTTGTTATTGATTGCAACAAAGGCAATGTCACTTTTCATGTTAATGGAAATGAGCATATGGTACACTTTCCGAGGAAACAACCTCAAGTTCATAGTATCAACTCTATTGGAAAAATTCCATCGATTATATTTGGAGGTTTTGAATTTCCTCTTCCTACTGTCAAGAAAAAATATGATATTCTTATTATTGGGGATGTGCATATCCCCGTTGAGGTAACTTAGTGTTATTCGAAATTTCTCCAGTTTCATGATTATCGGAATGAGTTTGTTAACAAGACTTGATCAACCTTGTTAGCGGATTCTTTTTGATGAGCATGAGATGGATGAAACTAGAAGCACAAACTTCTGTACCCTCTTTATATTTTCTGTTATTTATATTAAATAAAGTAAAAATAGTATTTTCTGTCTGTTATCTGATTATCCATGCAATATAAAAACATCCCAAAAATAAAAGTCCTCAGAATGCCATGCCAATTTAATATGATTTTTTCGGGAATATTTGAGGATTTACTGTGAAAAATTACCGCGGGAGGAGCTGCCACCTGGCCACGAGGGTGGTGGGCGCCCTCCCCCCCCCGTATAGGGCGCGCCCCCTGCCTCGTGGGCCCACGGTGGCCCTCCTCCACTTATCCCAGCACCCATCTTCTTCCTGTCTCACACAAACCCGAAAAA
The DNA here is from genome assembly GCF_002162155.2 of Triticum dicoccoides. Classification (NCBI taxonomy): domain Eukaryota; kingdom Viridiplantae; phylum Streptophyta; class Magnoliopsida; order Poales; family Poaceae; genus Triticum; species Triticum dicoccoides. Next base: position 214,751,648 of record NC_041392.1, on the reverse strand, counting down.
CCAACTCAAGCACGAGTTCCAGCCACTTTTGCTATGATTTTCGATCTCCTTGCTCAAAGCACCTCTCACAAAACTTCTTGGGGAGATTGTTCCTTGGTATGTGACTCCTCCATTGGTCCAATTAGTTTTTGTTCTAGTGCTTTATTCTTTGCAAATTTGTGCTGCATAGGTGACCATTTTCTTGAGCTTTCATGTCAAATTTATATGGTTCCAAGTAGTTCTAATGCTTGATATAGGCTCTAGGCACTTGTAGGAGTAGTTGCTATCAGTTTAATTGAGTTTGCTTCACTTTTATTTCGAAGTTACTAAAAATTTCAGATTTTTTTAGAGAAAAACAGTATGTTTAGGAAGATGTTCCAAGGTGGTTCCTCTAAGAAGCAAGGACCCAGAATTGCTATGCGGGATGCTGACGAGGATCCACCAAGAGACGCTCCAGTACGGCCTTGCGAATGGCCGTCAGAAAATTTTATGGACCATGCGGGAATTAAAGAATAATTCAAATTATATTTGCGCAATGCCGGTCTTGAGGATTTTGAGGCTAACAAATGCCCCCAGTATCATGATCTCACAAGTTCATTTGTGAGGAGGTTTGAGTATTCATCTTCGCGTAATTCTCCTTTAGTCATGTTTGATCTTTATGACAAATCTTATACCATGGACCTAGAGGATATCACTTCTGCTTGCGAAATTCCATCATGGGGCAGTATTAGGGATCCCCCTAAATCTGAATTTAGAAACTTTCTAGCTAGTATAACTATGGGGGAATCCAGAGATATAACGCAGGCTACCATAGGGAGGATTCACTTTCCTGCTGTACATTATTTTGCTCTTTTCATCGGTAGATGCATAAATGCTAAGGATGAAGCATGTCACATGTGTGTCCCTGATCTTAGCATTCTTAGGAGTGCTGTGTTAGGAGACCAATCTTATCATATGGGAGCCATTGTAGCTCGTAGGTTGCATCATAATAGACATAATGGAGATTTCTTTGGAGGAATTTATGCAACTCGCTTAGCTCATTTTCTTGGAATAGACATTCGTGAGGGTGATATGGAGTTGCCTCCAGCATATTTAGATTATAACCCTATGGCTTCGCACCAGTTTGTCGAGAGGCCTGAATCACCTCTCTTATACCGCTTAATTTTTGATAAACGATGTGTTTTCTGTATTACTCTCCCTACTCCTGCCTTCTTTGATTCACAGGCAAAAGGAAGATATGTTATTACCAAAGAGGAGGCAGAAGAGTACGAGAGGAGAGCGGAGGCAGCTCGACTCCACGCTGCAGCTCAGCAGGCAATAACCGCTGCACAACAATATGATCCCAACTATTCCTCCTCGTCATAGTACGACCCCAACAACTATTATTATGGATATCCGCCAGGCCAGCCGTGGCCATAGACCAACTTAGGCCAAAAGCCTAAGCTTGGGGGAGTACATATTTCTCACCGACATTACATTTATGCCCACACACACTCATTGCTAGATGTCAGTGCTCATACTTTTTCATTGTAATATCCATGCTAGTTTATTTTCTTTTTCCTGCTTTCTTCTTGTGTGTTTGCTTAACCTTAAGAAAAACTAAAAAAAATAGTAGTAGTTTATTTTTCTGCTGTAGTAGTAATAATTAAAAAAGAAAACCCAAAAATATTTCCCGTTCTTCTTTTGCTTGTTGGGAGCTTTCCCGTGTAAATAGTTTTATTTCTTTTCTTTGGGGGTCAGTAGGAGAAGACCATAATTAAATTGTTGAAGTGGCTCTTATATGCATTATTGATTGATTTAACCAAGAGCCCATATTGCCTTGTCTTCTCCTGTTTATCGAATGCTCGCAGATTCTAGCTTAGTCCAATGCACGTGCACTCTTATTATTATTCACACTGTTCGGTCGTGCAAGTGAAAGGCAATTATGATGATATATGATGGACTGACTGAGATGAGAAAAGTTGGTATGAACTCGACCTCTTTTGTTTTTGTAAATATGATGAGTCTCGCGTTCTTGATTCAGCTTATTATGAATAAACATGTTTGCAATGACAATTAGAGATCATAGTTGCTTGTGCCATGCTTGATTAGCTATGAGTTATAATGGTTTACCTTGTGTGCCAACATGCTATTGAGATGATTATGATGTGGTATGATGGGGTGGTATCCTCCTTTGAATGATTTAAGTGACTTGACTTGGCACATGTTCATGCATGTGGTTGAAACAAAATCAACATAGCCTTCACGATATTTATGTTCATGGTGGATTATATCCTACTCATGCTTGCATCCAATGTTTATTAATTTTAATGCATGTACATGGCTGTTGTCGCTCTCTAGTTGGTCGCTTCCCAGTCTTTTGCTAGCCTTCACCTGTACTAAGCGGGAATACTGCTTGTGCATCCAATCCCTTAAACCCCAAAGTTATTCCAGATGAGTCCACTATACCTTCCTATATGCGGTATCTACCTGCCGTTCCAAGTAAATTTGTATGTGCCAAACTCTAAACCTTCAAATAAACATTCTGTTTTGTATGCTCGAATAGCTCATGTATCAACAAAGGCTGTCCTTATCTTCCGTGGTAGGCGGGTTATTCTCAAGAGGAGTGGACTCCGCTCCCCACTCACGAGAAAATGGCTGGTCACGAGGATACCCAATCTCATGCTTTATGCAAACTTAATCAAAATTAATTGCAAACAAAACTCCCCCTGGGACCTGATGTATGTTGGAGGCACTCGTTGTTTCGAGCAAGCCATGGATTGATGCTTGTTGGTGGAGGGGGAGTATAAACTTTACCATTCTGTTTGGGAACCGCCTATAATGTGTTTAGCATGGAAGATATCGCCATCTCTTAGTTGTTACGTTGACAATGGAAGTATACCGCCCAAAATACAATTTATCTCTATTGCAAAACCGAGCTCTGGCACGTCTACAAATCCCTGCTTCCCTCTGCGAAGGGCCTATCCATTTACTTTTATGCTGATTCATCACCCTCTTATTAAAAAGCACTAGCTGGAGAGCACAGCCGTCATTTGCATTCATCACTATTAATTTATGTTGGGTATGACTATGATTGGATCTCTTTTACCATGAATTACAATGTCTAGTCAGTCCTTGATCTTTAAAGGTGCTCTACATTTATGTTTTGCGGTCTCAGAAAGGGCTAGCGAGATACCATCTTGTTATATCATAGTATGATTGTTTTGAGAAAGTGTTGTCATCCGAGATTTATTATTATGACTTGCTAGTTGATTATGCTATTGATATGAGTAATGATGAGACCTGAGAATTATTGCAAGTGTGGTTAGTTATGATTTATGCTGAAAACTTGAATGCTGGCTTGACATAGTTACAACAACAAGAGCAAACAGAGTTTGTAAAAGTTTTTCTTTCTTTCTTTCAGTTTGTTAACTGAATTGTTTGAGGACAAGCAAGGGTTTAAGCTTGGGGGAGTTGATACGTCTCCGTCGTATCTACTTTTCCAAACACTTTTGCCCTTGTTTTGGACTCTAATTTGTATGATTTGAATGGAACTAACCCGGACTGACGCTATTTTTAGCAGAATTACCATGATGTTGTTTTATGTGAAGAAAACAAATATTCTCGGAATGACCTGAAACTCCATGGGAGGTCTTAGAAAAAACAATAAAAAATCCTTGCCAAATATGAAGACCAGGGGGCCCACACCCTTTCCACGAGGGTGGGGGCGCCCCCCCTAGGGCGCGCCCCCTACCTCGTGGGCCCCTTGTTGACCCTCTGACGCCAACTCCAACTCTATATATTTGCTTTCGGAGAGAAAAATCAGAGAAAAGAAATCATTGCGTTTTACGATACGGAGCCGCCGCCAAGCCCTAAAACCTCTCGGGAGGGCTGATCTGGAGTCCGTTCGGGGCTCTGGAGAGGGGGATTCGTCGCTGTCGTCATCATCAACCATCCTCCATCACCAATTTCATGATGCTCACCGCCATGCGTGAGTAATTCCATCATAGGCTTGCTGGACGGTGATGGGTTGGATGAGATTTATCATGTAATCGAGTTAGTTTTGTTAGGGTTTGATCCCTAGTATCCATTATGTTCTGAGATTGATGTTGCTATGACTTTGCTATGCTTAATTCTTGTCACTAGGGCCCGAGTGCCATGATTTCAGATCTGAACCTATGATGTTTTCATTAATATATGTGAGTTCTAGATCCTATCTTGCAAGTCTATAGTCACCTATTATGTGTTATGATCCGGCAATCCCGAAGTGACAATAATCAGGACCACTCCCGGTGATGACCATAGTTTGAGGAGTTCATGTATTCACTATGTGCTAATGCTTTGTTCCGGTTCTCTATTAAAAGGAGGCCTTAATATCCCTAAGTTTCCAATAGGACCCCGCTGCCATGGGAGGGTAGGACAAAAGATGTCATGCAAGTTCTTTTCCATAAGCATGTATGACTATATACGGAATACATGCCTACATTACATTGACGAATTGGAGCTAGTTCTGTGTCACCCTATGTTATGACTGTTACATGATGAACCGCATCCGGCATAATTATCCATTGCTGATCCGGTGCCTACGAGTTTTCCATATACTGGTTTACGCTTATTTACTTTCCCGCTGCTACTGTTACAATCACTACAAAATACCAAAAACATTACTTTTGCTGTCTTTACTTTTTTTGCCGCTACCACCACTATCATATTACTTTGCTACTAAACACTTTGCTGCAGATACTAAGTTTCCAGGTGTGGTTGAATTGACAACTCAAATGCTAATACTTGAGAATATTCTTTGGCTCCCCTTGTGTCGATTCAATAAATTTGGGTTGAATACTCTACCCTCAAAAGCTGTTGTGATCCCCTATACTTGTGGGTTATCAGTAGGCTTGTCGTCCAGCATCGAGCGTAGGAGATGCTCCAACTTACGAATAATGCCCTTGAGTGTGATGATATGCTCTTGCAACAGAATATTTTCACGAGTTAGATACTTGTTCTGCACCCGAGCTATTTCAATCATCTTGAAAGCTTCAATTTCAGTAGGGGTAAGAAGATTGTGATGAGATTGAAGGATGTCTTCTTCTTCTTCTGCCGAAGCTTGATCCTCTATTGCCTTCTTGATCCCATCATCCTTGTTGATCTCCCCGGGTTCTTCTCTCTTCAGCTCTATCTTCATTAGCCAAGCATCATTGCCCTCATTGTTGGAGGAAGGGTACGACATGATGCCTAGCTTTGACAACTCTGGTAGAAAACAGCTCGAAACAAAAACCAAGGATAATCGCGTGGTACGGTGGTCAAAACCTTCGGGAGATTATATAATGAATTTTACTGACCAAAACAAGTATTGTGCCAGAAAATGGAGTCTGGAGGGCAGACGAGGTGCCCATGAGGTAGGGGCGCGCCCAGGGGGGTAGGGCGAGCCCTCCACCCTCGTGGACGCCTCGTGTCCTTCCCGGACTGCTTCTTATTTTCCTATTTCTTAAATATTCCAAAACGGAGAAAAATTGCTATTAGAACTGTTTTGGAGTCGGTTTACTTACCATACCACATACCTCTTCCTTTTCGGAGGCTGAACGTTCTGGAAGGTGTCCCTTATATACTCCTCCGGGGTTACGGTTTCAATAACATTAGTTCCAACATTTATAGGATTACCTGAGATATAATGTTTGAATCTTTGACCGTTCACCACCCTCGGATTTGTGCCTTCGAAGTTGTTGATTTTTATGGCACCAGAACGGTAGACCTCCTCGATAACGTAAGGACCTTCCCATTTAGAGAGGAGTTTTCTTGCAAAACATATTAAACAAGAGTTGTATAACAATACATAATCACCTACATTCAACTCACATTTTTGTATCCTTTTGTCATGCCATCTTTGAACTTTTTCTTTAAACAGTTTGGCATTCTCATAGGCCTGGGTTCTCCACTCATCAAGTGAGCTAATGTCAAATAGTCTCTTCTCACCGGCAAGTTTGAAATCATAATTGAGCTCTTTAATGGCCCAATATGCTTTATGTTCTAGTTCGAGAGGTAAGTGGCATGCTTTTCCATAAACCATCTTATATAGAGACATACCCATAGGATTTTTATATGCAGTTCTATAGGCCCATAATGCATCATCAAGTTTCTTGGACCAATTCTTTCTAGATCTATTAACAGTCTTTTGCAAAATTAGTTTAAGCTCTTTATTGCTCAGTTCTACTTGACCACTAGACTGTGGATGATATGGAGATGCAATTCTATGATTAACATCATACTTAGCAAGCATCTTACGAAAAGCATCATGAATAAAATGTGAACCACCATTAGTCATTAAGTATCTAGGGACTCCAAACCTCAGGAAAATAACTTCTTTAAGCATCTTAATAGAGGTGTTATGATCAGCACTACTAGTTGGAATAGCTTCTACCCACTTAGTAACGTAATCAACAGCAACTAAAATATGTGTATACCCATTAGAGGAAGGAAACGGCCCCATATAATCAAAGCCCCAAACATCAAATGGTTCAATAACAAGTGAATAATTCATAGGCATTTCTTGACGTCTACTAATATTACCAATTCTTTGACATTCATCACAAGACAAGACAAACTTACGAGCATCCTTAAAGAGTGTAGGCCAATAAAAACTAGATTGCAATAACTTATGTGTAGTTCTATCTCCGGCATGGTGTCCTCCGTAAGCCTCAGAGTGACACTTGTGTAAGATTTGTTCCTGTTCATGCTCAAGTACACAACGTCTAATAACACCATCTACTCCTTCTTTATAAAGATGTGGGTCATCCCAAAAGTAATGTCTTAAATCATAGAAAAACTTTTTCTTTTGCTGGTATGTGAAACTAGGTGGTATAAATTTAGCAATAATGTAATTAGCATAATCAGCATACCATGGAGCAGTACGAGAAGCATTTATGATAGCTGATTGTTCATCAGGAAAGCTATCATCTATAGGTAGTGGGTCATCAAGAACATTCTCTAACCTAGACAAGTTGTCTGCAACGGGGTTCTTAGCTCCTTTTCTATCAATAATATGCAAATCAAATTCTTGTAGTAGGAGAACCCATCTAATAAGTCTAGGTTTAGCATCTTTCTTTTCCATAATATATTTAATAGTAGCATGATCAGTGTGAACAGTTACTTTAGAATCAACAATATAAGGTCTGAACTTATCACAAGCAAACACAACTGCTAAAAATTCATTTTCAGTAGTAGCATAATTTCTCTAGGCACCGTCTAGAGTTTTACTAGCATATTGGATAACATTTAATTTCTTATCAACTCTTTGTCCTAGAACAACACCTACAGCATAATCACTAGCATCACACATAATTTCAAAGGGTAAATTCCAATCAGGAGGCTGAACAATAGGTGCAGAAATTAAGGCTTTCTTAATTATTTCAAATGCTTCGACACAATCATCATCAAAGACAAAAGGAACATCTTTTTGTAAGAGATTAGTCAGAGGCCTGGAAATTTTTGAGAAGTCTTTAATGAACCTCCTATAAAAACTGGCATGACCAAGGAAACTCCTTATACCTTTAATGTCCTTTGGACATGACATCTTTTCAATAGCATCAACTTTAGCTTTATCAACTTCAATACCTCTTTCAAAAATTTTATGCCCCAAGACAATATCTTCATTAACCATAAAATGGCACTTCTCCCAATTCAAAACAAGATTAGTTTCTTCACATCTCTGCAAAACTCGATCAAGGTTGCTTAAGCAATCATCAAAAGAAGTTCCATATACAGAAAAATCATCCATGAATACCTCAACAATCTTTTCACAAAATTCAGAGAATATAGCAGTCATACATCTTTGAAAGGTAGCAGGTACATTACATAAACCAATAGGCATACGTCTATAAGCAAAGGTACCGAAAGGACAAGTAAAAGTGGTCTTTTACTGATCCTCTTTTGACACAAGTATTTGAGAGAAACCAGAATAACCGTCTAGAAAGAAAAAATGTGTATGTTTGGATAATCTTTCTAGCATTTTGTCAATGAAAGGTAGAGGGTAATGTTCCTTTTTAGTAGCTTTATTTAGTTTGCGGAAATCAATTACCATTCTATAACCTGTAACAATTCTTTGTGGGATCAATTCATCTTTATCATTAGGAACAACAGTATTACCTCCCTTCTTAGGGACACAATGGATAGCACTTACCCAGTGACTATCAGCAATGGGATAAATTATACCTACCTCCAGAAGCTTTAGTATTTCTTTTCTTACCACTTCTTTCATTTTAGGATTTAACCGTCGTTGGTGATCAACAACCGGTTTAGTGTCTTTCTCCAATTTTATTTTGTGCTGGCATAGAGTGGGACTAATGCCCTTAAGATCATCTAGAGTATATCCAATAGCAGCATGGTGCTTCTTCAGAGTCTTCAAAAATTTCTCATCTTCCTGCTCTAAAAGGTTAGCACTAATAATAACAGGATATATCTTCTTTTCATCAAGATAAGCATATTTAAGAGTATCAGGCAACGGTTTAAGCTCAAACACAGGATCACCCTTGGGTGGAGGAGGATCCCCTAGAATTTCGACAGGCAAGTTGTGTTTCAAAATAGGTCCCTGTTTAAAGAATACTTCATCTATTTCCCTTCTTTCATTCATAAACATATCATTTTCATGGTCTAGCAAATATTATTCTAAAGGATCATTAGGAGGCACGACAATAGAAGCAAGACCAATAATTTCATCTTTACTAGGCAATTCTTTATTATGGGGTTGTCTATGAAATTTAGCAAAATTAAAATCATGAGACATATCCCCTAAACCAACATAAACAATATCCTCTTTGCAATCTATCTTAGCATTAATAGTATTCAAGAAGGGTCTACCAAATATAATGGGACAAAAGTCATCTTGTAGGGAACCAAGAACAAGAAAATCAGCAGGATATTTAACTTTCCCACACAAGACTTCAACATCTCTAACAATCCCAACCAGTGAAATAGTATCTCTATTGGCAAGCTTAATTGTAACATCAATACCTTCTATCTCAGAAGGTGCAATATCATGCATAATTTCTTCATATAAAGAATGAGGTATTGCACTCGCACTAGCACCCATATCACATAAGCCATGATAGCAATGATCTCCTATTTTAACAGAAATAACCGCCATGCCTACAACAGGTCTATGTTTATTTTTAGTATCGGGTCTGGCAATTCTAGCAGCTTCATCACAAAAGTAAATAACATGCCCATCAATATTATAGGACATGAGATCTTTAACCATAGCAATACTAGGTTCAACTTTAATTTTCTCAGAGGGTGTAGGTGTTCTAGTATTACTCTTACAAAATGCAGTTGAAGCTTTAGCATGATCCTTTATTCTAACAGGGAAAGGTGGTTTCTCAATATAAGCGGTAGGAACAATAGGATCAACATTATAAGTGATAATCTTTTCTTCAACTTTAATAGGTTCAACTACTTTTACTTCAATGGGAGGATGATATTTAAGCCACTTCTCCTTAGGGAGATCAACATGAGTAGCAAATGATTCACATAAATAAGCTACTATCTCAGAGTTAAGTCCATATTTAGTGCTAAATTCACGAAAAGCATTAGTATCCATAAAAGATTTAACACAATCAAACTTAGGTGTTATACCTAACTCCTTACCTTCTCGAGTTCCCAATCTTCATAGTTGTGTTTAATTCTTTCAAATAAATCCCATTTGAATTCAATAGTCTTCATCATAAAAGAACCAGTACAAGAAGTATCGAGCATGGAGCAATTATTGAGAGAAAGTCGAGCACACAAATTTTGAATAATAATTTCTCTTGAGAGCTCATGATTGGGGCATGAATATAAAATTGACTTAAGCCTCCCCCAATCTTGAGCGATGATTTCTCCTTCGCGAGGCCAGAAATTATATATATAATTACGATCACGATGAACCAGATGCATAGGATAAAACTTATGATGAAATTCCAATTTCAATCGGTTGTAGTTCCATGATCCAATATCATCACATAGCCTAAACCATGTCAATGCCTTTCCCTTCAAAGATAAAGGGAAGACCTTTTTCTTGATAACGTCATCGGTCATACCTGCAAGCTTAAATAATCCACAAACTTCATCCACATAGATTAAGTGCAAATCGGGATGCAATGTTCCATCTCCTATAAAAGGATTAGCTAGCAGTTTCTCTATCATACCCGAAGGAATTTCAATGTAAACATTTTCAGTAGATTCAGTAGGTTGAGGAGCAACTCTTTGCTCTACTGGTCGGGGTGAAGATACCCCGAACAAGCCCCTCAAAGGATTACTTTCCATAGTAACAAGTGACAGTAAATTTCAGCACACTATATAAATTTTTCCTTACCAAAGGCGCTTCACTCCCCGGCAACGGCGCCAGAAAAGAGTCTTGATGACCCACAAGTATAGGTGATCTATCGTAGTCCTTTCGATAAGTAAGAGTGTCGAACCCAACGAGGAGCAGAAGGAAATGATAAGCAGTTTTCAGTAAGGTATTCTCTGCAAGCACTGAAATTATCGGTAACAGATAGTTTTGTGATAAGGTAATTTGTAATGGGTAACAAGTTGTAACACCCCGATAATCATGGTACAGTAAACTCCTATTAATGACTGTCAAGTCATCACAATTATTTTGCTAATCATCACTTTGTTCCAAATCAACTTCAAATTCATATTCAATTTGCATGTCAAATTATTTTCTTCAAAAATTAAACAAAAATGTTGGTTGGGTTACAAATATTCACCAAGGAGTTATCATGTAGAAACCAACATCATTTGACTCATAGATAAATTCCTAGGATTTAATAAATGGTCCAACAACATTAAAATAAGCCTTTTTTAATTTTAAACAATTGGTCTAAATTTTCCAAATTCTCTAAAACTTTTTGTGCAGCCTTAGGATAACACCGTGTATTTATGTGCCAAGCTTCAGCTACCTCTAAGATCATTTGCTGCTAAAAGTAAATGCCAAATAATTAAATAACATACATAAAAAAAGGAAAGAGCTAGGCAGACTGGGCTCTAGTACACAGTGGACAGCCCAACCCACCTCACCTCTTCTCCCTTCTCGCTACAGGAGCACAGGGGAACCGTGGCGTCCATCTGCCGGCGATGGTCGTGCGTGGCGGCCATCCACGCCCACCTAGCCGCCTACAAAACCTCCCTTGTGACCCCCTGGCCGAACCCTAGCGCCTCCCCACTTCCCCTCCCCTCGCGCCGCTTTGCTCTCCCCCACAGCCACCCGACGCCATCGCCACTGTGTCGTCGTCGCCGTCGCGGCCACCGACCTCCCCGGCACCCAGGAGTACATCCAGGAGTTGCGCCGTCCTCGTGTGCGTCGATTTCGGGCACCTGTTCGACAGGAGCCGCACCGCATCACCACCCGCTCATCTTCTTCAACCTCGGAACGCCTGACGCCTTCGTCAAATCCATCACCGTCAAGCCCTTCCCGGCCTCTCCGAGCGCACCATCTACCCCGTGGTGAGCATCTCCCACGATTCCCCCCTTTTCCCCTTCGAATCGGTGTTGTAGACCCGCGCCCACCCGAGGCCGCCATGGCCGGACCTCACTATAGCCGCACCCGGGCTCCTGCATGCGCCTGCCCCAGCCACCCCGCACGCCCACGGCCCCTGCAGCCACCCACATGCCGTGCCTACTGGATGCACACGCCCGTAGCCGCCCCATGCCCTGTCGCTTGCAGCTGCTCTTGCCGCTGTGCTGCTACTGCTGCTTCACGCCGCTACTGTCAACTGCCTGCTGTTGCGTTACGCAGCTGCCGCTTGCCCTGCGCCCTACCGCGCCTATGCCGGATGCAGCCTTGCCGCGCCCGCCTGGGCCGCTTCCCGTCGCCGTCCTGAACCCCTGGCCGCTCCCGTGCGAGCTACTGGCCATGGCTGGCCATAGTCGCCGTGCGTTTGTGCGTGTGTGCACAGCCACAGTGAGGCCGGCTGGGCTCTGTCCACTAAGGCCGGCCCGTTCTAATTAGCTAGTACTAATTAGGTTAGTTAGGTGCTAATTAGCCTAATGGCCCAATGACAGTGGGCCCCCATCTAAATAACCTTTTCTTTTAACTACTGTCAATGACATATGGGACCCATGACACTGTTCGCTTTTGACCGAGTCAACACTTTGACTGTTGACTTCTGAGTCAGCACCCCTCTGGCCCCACATGTAATAGACTTGGCCAGAGTAGTACTAGGTGACATACGTGTTCTGTTTTTTTCTCGAATTTAATTTAATTCCAGAAATTTCAGAATATCATTTAAAACATTAAAAATTAATATAAAATGATCTGTAACTCGGATGAAAAAGTTTTATATATGAAAGTTGCTCAGAAAAATGAGACGAACCTGAATACGCTACCCACATACATGTGAGATGCCTCTAACTATCTGAACATGGAACTTTTCCCCTCCGGTCATCTGTCTGACACAGGTCCGGAACCGAGAAACATTCCTGGTTGAATCCCCCCTTCACCTATATCGTGTAGCCATACGTCAGGTCACACCCGGCACCGCTTTTTGACATGTTATGCTTTGTGGTGATATGTTGCTTTATATTTACTATTTCTTCCCCCTCTTCTCTCCGGTAGACCCTGAGACCGATGTCGCCCCTGTGATCGACTACGTCGACGACGACCCCTCCTTGCCAGAGCAACCAGGCAAGCCCCCCCTTTGATCATCCCGATATCTCCCATTCCATTCTCTCATGCTTGCATTAGATTTTGCTACTGTAATTGATTGCTCCTATTCTGATGCATAGCCTGTTTATTGTAACCTGCTGTTGTTACCTACCTACTTATCCTAAACTGCTTAGTATAGGTTGGTTAGTGATCCATTAGTGACCCCCCACCTTGTCCTTGTTGCCCCTGCTTCATCATCGAAGACCCGATCAACGGGATCGAAGACCAGGCCCCGACACCGCACATCACTTTCCCCTTAGTTGCTCGACACTACCGTGTTACTATCGAGTGCCGGGGGTGAGACCTCATCAGCACTTCTGATGTTACCCTGTAGTGTAGCTATTCGGTCGTGGTCATCGAGGGTGATTCCGCCTTAACCACTTCCGATACGACTCTGCCGTGCAACCCCTCAAGTGTTAACTTCGAGGTGACTCCTCTTACGTTCACCTTGATGATTACATCAAGTGGAATCCATCAAGGGTGATTCCTCAGGGTTTTCCTCTTGGTGTTAGACACACGGTTACTATGGTTACTATGACTTTACACTGAACCATGTTACTAAAGACAGGTCGACCTTGAGGGGTACCCGCGCGAGCTTAATTGCGAGTGATGTGGAGTCGGGTTGACCTAGAAGGTGTCCGCGAAATACTTACGAGGCGTGGCAGGGCATTCTTAGCCCTTTTTGCAAGTACTCGAGACGGGGCGACGGGGTCACATCGATCATGAGTCTTTGCTCGTTACCGCGCGTTCCTAATCCACTACGGTTTGGATATTTGATCCGAGGGGCCTCTGGCCTGATAGCACTAACCATCACGTGGGCATTGTATGGGCGTTCTGCGTCGTATACATCAGCCGAAGCTTAATAGACGTCAGCGACTGAGCGGCGCGTGCCGGGTTGGACTGCGTAAGCTCCTGCCTTGTTGAAGGAGGTAGCTAGGTCTGCTCACCGGCTGCCCACGCAACATGCAGGAGTTCCCCGGGAGATGGCCCATGACCCCTAGGGGCATAGGTTTAGTCCGGTGTGCTGACCTCTCTATTAAGCCTAGGTCGGGTTGCGGCGTATTGTTTGGCCGAGTCCGGGCATGACCCAGGAAAGTGTGTCTGGTCGGAGTTAATCGAGCGTGGTGGGTAAGTTGTTGCACCCCTGTAGGGAAGAAAACATCTACCGATAGCCTGTCCTACGGTAACAGACACTTGGAGTTGTATCCCGATAGATACAACTAGAACTGGATACTTGTGATGAGAAATGGATTGTGATGAGAAATGGATGGTGATGAGAAATGGATAGTATGGCTTTGGGATTGCTTTCTCGCAGGGAGTCGAGAAAGGATCTCTGGCCGAGGTTGATAACACTACTGCTACTTTACTTTATGCTACTCTACTCCCTCCTGTTGCTGCAAGATGGTGGTTTCCAGAAGATGCTAGTCTTCGATAGGCTAGGCTTTCCCCTTCCCTTCTGGCATTCTGCAGTTTAGTCCACAGATACAACCCTTTCCTTTGATATAGATGCATACTAGTTTAGATCTGATGTAAGTCTTGCGAGTACTTGGGATGAGTACTCATGGTTGCTTTGCTACTTCTTTTCCCCCATACCCGATTGTTGCGACCAGATGACGGAGCCCAGGAGCCAGACGACGCCACTGATGACTACTACTACTCGGGGGATGCCTATTACTATGTGAAGACCGCCGATGACTAGGAGTAGTTAGGAGGCTCCCAGGCAGGAGGCCTTGCCTTTTCGATCATTGTTGCTTTTGTGCTAGCCTTCTTAAGGCAATCTTGTTTAACACATGTCTGTACTCAGATATTGTTGCTTCCGCTGACTCTTGTGTATTCGAGCTTATGTATTCGAGCCCTCGAGGCCCCTGGCTTGTAATATAAAGCTTGTATTATTTTAATTTGTGTCTAGAGTTGTGTTGTGATATCTTCCCGTGAGTCATTGATCTTAATCGTACACATTTGCGTGTATGATTAGTGTATGATTGAATGGAGGGCGTCACAAGTTGGTATCAGAGCCGACTGCCTATAGGTAGCCCCCTTTCCAACTCCTTGGCCGAAGTTGAGTCTAGTCACTACAAAAACTTTTACTAACATGGTTGTGTGGCTTATGGGCCCACGTCACCTATGGGTGGTATTAGGATCTTTTACTCCTCGTCTATACTCTGGGACTCTGATCTCTCTTCTATTCGGGTTAAAGATTTTACTAACTCTAACCTTAGATTTTACTAACTCTAACTAGAACATTTCAAAAATACTCTTCGATGTTTTACCGAGACCCTTGTGCCCTTCACCATTGCAATTCCCAACCACCGATGAATCCCTATGGATGGCCACATACACTTGCCGTCCAAACCTTCTTTTCCAATTGCTCTTGTTATTACAAGATACCCTGAAATACTTTCTGATATTCTTAAAATACGTTGCGCCTGCTGCTTTGCAGCTCCTTTTTCGCAATGAATACATGTTCAAATAATTCCTCACACTTATCGAGGATTTGTTCATTCCTAGTTATTCATGTGTTTCACAAAATATCTTGAAATGTTATTCAACCTTCCGAGAATCCTTTGCAACCTATTGCTTTGGAAAGTCTTGCGTGCCGGCATTATGGTTAATTCCATATTTCTAGTAATCTCCGTTGACATCCTATGTCTCTATCGTTTTGAGTCCCTTCATCCAATTTGTTGTGAATGCTCGAAATCCTCAATCAGATCCTAGCATTCATCCTTCCGGCTCGGACGTCACTCCGAACATGGGGTTGTTCTTGGCAAATGAAACCTTGGTTGATTGTCGATCTATATCGATTCAACTCAATTATCTTTTGATGAGAGCCTCTGCTTCTGGTCTTCTGATATGAAAAATCATAATTCCTTTGTAATTAAGCTTTGAAATTATCCAGATATTTCTATAATCTGATGCCTTTGCACTATTTCTTCTTCTGGTTGAGCATCGATACTCACATCAAATTGTTTGTGGTCCACTATATCCGTTGGTGGATTATTATCTAATTGTTCCTGCCTATTCTCAAACCCTTGAGTTCTTCCCCTGATACATAATGCCTTTGGTAAATTGTGTCACCTGCCTTTTGCCAGCCAGGCTCTACTTCTGAGCTTGAGTTATTTACCCCTAAAGTTTGTGTTATATGTTCCTAAGATGCCCCAATGGGTTGAACTTATGCCTTCCATAATCCGTGTGAACCCCAGAGTTCTCACGAGTCTTACTCTTCTAGTACTTCACCAGATAAATCTTCCGCGTTACAATTTCTTTGAAAAACGAGGAGTGAATGAAAGGTTATGCACTGAAGAAGTGGGAGTCGACCTTGAACTTTGTTTTCATGCCCATGGACCCTATGTAGAACTTATCATGGAAGCTGCTCGTAAAAATAATTATTTCCATGGTACAAGTTCATCTTGTATCTGTGAATTGATCCATTACAATCGTGGTTCCGACCATAGTTCCTCCTTGATTCCATTTCCCGAATAAGTTAAAATACTTTCACTTTGCAGATCATTTCACCCGTCCAACCTCTACTCCGATTTACCTTCCGATATTACCCCTAGTACTTGTTACTGGGAAGTTTAATACCCTATCGCATCATTCCTACCTTGATCGGCTATATTTTTTTATCATGCCAACTTTTAACTGTGCTACCTGGTCATTATGCCCGGAGCAACTTCCGACGATGAGCTAAGCTTACGTAGATCTTCCTCATCTTATCATTTCACCTCGAACAACAAGCTTGACTTCGAGCTTGTGTCGAATCTGTGGTTCTCATAGCATTTCACTTCATCCTTCCTTTTCTGCTCGATGGCATCTTCATAGAGTCTCTCGACAAAATTTGACGTGATCAGCATCAACATTTTGACTTCTGTTGAGATGACAATTGAATTCATGGTGAGAAATACCATCCTTGACCTTCGATGATGTGAGTTATCATCGACAACCCCCCTTGTCTTCTTTCCAAGACATGTTTGATCATGTCTAGGTTATACCTTGGACTCCCTGCTATTCCTACAATTGTTCCTTTAGTATTTCCTGTGATCTTCAACTCCAACCCCTACTTGGAACACCATGTTAATGTTACCTCGAAGCATGACTAAGGTATTCTGAATAGCAACAAGAACATTGGAAGTGCATTGCCATATGTTTCTTGCTCTATTATCCAAACACCGTTGTATGGATAACATCATGAATTCCCTTGCCCCTTTATCCAAATGGTGATGTACTTGTTGATCTAACATGTATATCATGCTCTACTTTTCCTTGGAAAAGATACACTCCTAAATCTTGTTTATAAACACATTTTTCTTTCCATTGGTTTGTTTAACCTTTCTTGTGACCTACATATGTTATAAGCAGAAATAATTCCCTGCTTATGGAAAACACCCTAGTGTACCACTCTGTCAGCAAGACCCTATTACTATTGTTGATGACATTTCAGTAACCACCGATGGATGAGAACTTTGCCTATAGGTCCACCTCGTTCAACGAGCAGGAAAATGGTTCTCTTCGTCCCTCGCCCTTGGTACCGATGTTGTCACCGACATAACGGGCATGCTATCCTCTGACATGCCTTGCTATCATGTATGTGCAAAACATCATCGCCCTTTATTTTTCAACACACACTACTAGGAAAAGGCCTACTAGTGGCACACCAGTTTGGCCTACTAATGGCGCACTACTGGTGCGCCACTAGTACCACGCCACTAGTATTTTTTACTAATGGCGCACCACTGGTGCCATTAGTATCTGGTATACTAATGGCGCACCACGCCGTGCGCCATTAGTATAGACCACCATGCGCCATTAGTATGCCTCCCAGGGGGCCATATTTACCCATGTGCTTTGGCATACTAATGGCGCACTGTGGGGTGATGCGCCATTAGTATCCTTTGGCATACTAATGGCGCACTGTGTAGTGATGCGCCATTAGTACCCTTTGGCATACTAATGGCGCACTTTGAGGTGATGCGCCATTAGTATGAATATTAGGTTTTTTTTTACTTTTCTGATTTTTGCACAGGTTACAAAATGTATTATTGGACAGAATATAGACAGCAGCACACAGCAACAGCAGATTCATCGAATACAATAGAAGATTAGTCTCCGAATACAATTCATCATATTAGTCTCCGAATTCAAAAGACCGAACAAAGATAAAACATTACAAGTCTCGAGACCGCGAGTAACGAGTTTGTCTTTACATTACAAGTCGATATCAATCATCTAAACTACCATCACATAGAAGAGAGCTGCGGTCATCACGATGAGCATCATCGCGATGAAACTGGTCTTCATCCGGTTCCTCCAACGCTCCCTCCTCTCTCCCGCTAGATAGCGGGCGTATCTAGCTTCCGCCTCCGCCCTAGTGGTGTACCCTTTGTAACTGTTACCACTGAAATGGTGAACCTATCTCCGACACTCCTCCCAGTCGTCGTAGACTCCGGGAATCTTACCCTTGTACACGACATACGACGGCATCTCTATGCACAAGCCAAACAACAGACAATACATAAGCAATATATAAGTATGCAACAAAAGGATTGGAAGAGAAAAGCAAGACATTAATAGCATGATTCATGGTCCTACTAATAAATAGCATTGATTACATCTAAGCTGAACGACTGTCCAAACCAAAGAGACATGCAATTCATTAAAGTTTAATTACAACATGAGGCAATCAATGTTTCAGAACTACACATAGCATCACTACATTCGACTCGACTCATGGGACCGGAGCGTGGATGAAGCCGCCGTCTGTCGTGATGGTCATGAAATCGCGGGCGTTGTCAGCCTGCATTTGTAGCATTGTGTCTATCTCACTGTTGGATGGTTGATATCTAAGGTAGAACCGCCCCGAGGTATGAAGGACATCTTGATGGATGATTTCTGCTAACTCCGACTGGATGCGAAAGAATTCTTGTCTGATGTCCGCGTCCTGGATTGCCGACAAGCTCGCGGCCCAATCTTTGAGATTATCTGGTAGCAGAAGGTGATGATGGTCCCGTACGATCGCCCGCATGTGATGGAGGGCATACTAGACATCCTTCTGACCGCCAGGCGGCTGCTTGACGCAACAGAACTTAGTATTGTGGGCGAACACGTGCCTGCCGTACCTACGAACTGGCCTGGTGAAGGTGCCTCTAGATTTGGCGTAGCCGGGGAGAACATCATCAAGAACTTTCTTGATATTTGTGTAGTCTATCTTGGAGTCACGGTTCGGGTCGAAATACGTGGCCATGGAATATTTCAGGCTTAAGAGGATGAGTGTGCAATGTGTGTCACTGCATAGAACACAGAATGTTAGAAAAAAGAAAGAACGATCGAAATCTAAGAAATCATTTGTTTCGGGGCGGTTAAGGGATGACTTACTCGGGAAAGTAAGACACGAGGAAGTTATCCTTATCTAGGTTTGCCAGAATGACGCCTTCGAGGTGTGAACTCGCGACTTGGCGGTCCCCAGCGCTGCCCAAGAGCTTGGCACGCATGTAGAAGGGGTCGACTATCACGATGTCTGGGGTCTTGTCTCTAATGATCCGCATCTCCATACTCAGCAAAAACAGCCGAACGAAGGTGTAGTGCAGCGGATGAAGGTTAAACATAGCAAAGATGTCATCAAACCGCAGGACGATCGTACCCCCGATGGCGCCATCCACAAAGCCCTTGCCCTCTGGCACCTTGGCCACGAAAACTGGGTATGCCACTCATTCTCTCTGAGACGCCACTTCTCCAAAGAAAGAATATTGTCATGCAGACTCCACATAGCACCGGTTGTAGCATTGAGCATATTTGTCGGTAGCATCGCCCTACTCGCCACATGCACCCTCCTCGAGATATCCTTAGGTGAAGGTGGCCCGTCCTAACCACGGATCGTACTCAGTGTCGGTTGGCTCGCACCGGCGCCCTTTTTAGCCTTTCGTTTCCATCCCTTCTTCTTGATCTGCTGTAATGGGACCGAGTTCTGCTCACAGGCCGCCTTCTTGAGCGTGTTGGGGTTGATAATATTTGGCACCTCAGCTATTTGAGGCTCAGTGAAGGCGGCAGCTGGAGGCGTCTCCTGAGAACTGAATGCCAGACGACGCCTCTTGCAATTGGGTTTCTCTGTCGTACCAGCTAGAACGCGGTCGTCTTGGTTGGGTTCTTGAGAAGGAGGCCCGCAGAACTCGTCACCGTACCCATGTTCGGCAAAGTTCTTATCGACTTTGGTAAATGTACCATCATCGTTGTCGTCGTCCGGATCTTATGCCATATGCATGTCCGGATCCTGTGCCATAGGGATGTCTGGCATGTCCGGTAGCGTTGCGGCGTTCTTGCCATGTCTTGGCATCGACACGACTGGCGGTCTTGTCTGTGGGGTGGTGTCCCCCGCCCCCAAACGAATCTAGCTCTTTGGCCAAAGTAGGGGCCAGCTTACGCAGGCGCTGAGGGTCATCTCTTCTTCTTTGTCGGCCCAAGCGGGTCGAATCGGAGGTAACAGCTCGTCGCAGCCTGGTAGCACCCGAACCACTTCAACCCTATACACTATGGGTGGCATCGGATTACCGTGGAACACGGGGTTGCCTGGTTGAACAATTCTGCCCTTGGCGACATCGACCAACTCGCCGCCCACGAAGTGCAGGAGAGTGCAAGGAACGTCGGCGGCGCCCTACGAAAACATGTAGGGCGTTAGGGATGCCCAGTCAAAGGCAAGGAGATGAAGTCATCGGCCGAGAGGCTTAGTTACCGTGATGCCGTCGAGCTCGGCTAATGTCGAGGCACTGCCAACTGCGGGCGTGCGACTGACGGAGGGGCCGCTTGCTGGCGAGGTGCCGGCCGGCGTACACCCGGGTGCATTAAGCTCCAATCCCTGTGCTGGCGCCGGAGACATGAATACCGCCTCCGCCGGAGACACCAATGGCGCCGCCTGCACGTTGTTCGAGTTACTGGCCGTGAAGCTGGGAACCGGGGGAGGCCCCTGTTGGCCGCCCGCAATCCACGTCGTCAGCCCATGAATCAATGTAGGCACCATGGCGTTGAGCGTCGTTCCCAATTGTTGTTGCACTTGCTCTTGGACAATCTCCGGAATCCGCGCCACTTATGCCTTGAGTGCTTCAACCTCGTGCGACTGGCTTTCCGAGCTGGTCTTTTTCTCCTTTCACCCTCCAGCGGTATAGTATGACGACCATTTTGTGGTTAAGCCTTTGTCGGCCACACGACCAGCTGACGTCGGCTTACTGAGCTTATCCTTGTTTTTCATTACGTTCACCACCCTATTTAAAGGGGTGTCGAAAGGGGAGCTCTGAGACGACCCCGCGCTACTGCTTTCATTGTCCTACGGAAGGAACGTGAACCATTTAGAAATATTGCGGATTAATTAGAATGCAACCATAGGGAGCTAATTACGCGGGGGATGTATTCCTTACCCGAACAAGCTCAAGCGCCCTGGTCTTCGGATCCGTGGTAAGCTCCTTTGTTACCGGGTCCTCCTTGTACCGGGCCCTGAGAAAGTTCCTGGTCTGCTTGTCATGGTATTTCTCGAAGTGGGGCGGTAGGCCTTGCTCGGCACGCTCCGCGTCCTCCTTGTCCCATATAGGCTCCGCCACTCTATAACCGCCGGGACCGAGTTGGTGGACCCCTAAGTTCAACTTCCGCATTTCTTTCCCCCACTGACTTGATTCGGAGGTTGCGCTGCTCTCGCACTTGATCTTGAACTCTTTGTAGTCATCTTCGCTCATCAAAGGATATTTCGCCTTGATCTTCTCATAACTATCACCTTTTTCAATCATTGCCTTCACCATGCTTTTCCAAGTAGACAGGGCCGTGCTCATCCTCGTGAGGGTGGCACCGTTCACTTTATTCCCTGAGAGGCGTGTGTTTGCAAACTCAGCGGGGAACTTGTATCGTTCGTGCAGCTTCGTGAAGAGGAGGCTGCGCAAATTCCCTCGATCCTTATGCCTTAAGTTCTTGGTGTTGATCGAGACGGTGCTCCGGAGAATGCACCCGAGCTGAACCGAGTACCCCTTGACTACGTGTTTGGACGCCGTCGGATGCCCGTCGGAGTTCACTTCAGTAAATTCCTCCCTGACGGTGTCGAGCACGCTCGGGCGCCGGTCCTTCCATTGCCTCTTCGGTTGGCTGCCATCTGTGCGTGCGCCGCCATCATCAGTGGTGGAATCCGCGGCACCATCATCCGTGGTGTCATCCCCGACGCCACTAGGGGTTGTGTAGTCAGGATCGGTGTCTTCCGCGGCACCTCATAGCGGTGAGGTTCTTCCTCCAACTCCTGGGACAGCTCCTAGAATTGCTTGCTGCCCGAACCGCCGGCCTCATCATGGTGGGCCATGTTTCGCTCTAAATAGGAAAAAAGTTTGGTCAAAAAGTTGGTTATTGTCAAGGAACAAGATCATGGTCTCATAATTTAGGGTTTTTTGACACTGAGGCATCCTAAAAGCTAAGCTTTTATCATTTAGGGTTTGTCGACGCCGAGGCACCCTAAAAGCCTAAGCGTACATCATTTAGGTTCTCATCGACACCAAGGCACCCTATAGAAGCCAAGTTAAGTTTTCATCATTTAGGGTTTATCGATGCTGAGGCACCCTAGGTTGGGCCTAATCACTTGGCACTAATCACTTGGCTCTATTGCCACCTCTGTTGGGTTTATCATCTAGGGTTTATCGATGCTAAGGAGAATTCTAAGTTGGGCCTAATCACTTGGCTCTATTGCCACCTATGGTTTAATGCAGCAAGAATGGCGGGGCAGTTGATCCTACTTAACTAACTACTAAGATACCCCGACCCATGCATTAGTCGCAAGTACCCCATATGTCCTTTTTTTAGCAAAGTCATGCTAAAATTCACGGAAAATTTCAGCATGACCTTTGCTGAAAATAGGACATATGGAGTACCCGAATTTGCCGGAACGGAAGTTAATCGACATTCCAGCAAACTCAAGGGCCTCTCGGGGTACCTGCAAATTCATCACGACACAATGGTCGGAGACAAAACCCAGCAACTTTACAAGTCTTTCACAGATTTGTTTGCAAGTTCTGATATGTAATAAAGATGAGCCTCAAAGATGAGCCTCCAATGCTGATTTGTTTGCCTCAAGACAAGATGAACCTCCAATGAAACAAGTAATAAAATGTTTGCAAGTTCTGATATGTTTGCAAGATGAACCTCCAATGCAACAGTCTTAGACATTAGGACACTACAATGATTTACAACCTTATGTAAAGTGCCAACTCCACAGATTTCTTTTTCACAACTTTTATATTATTTCTAGAAGCAACACAACAAGGTTAAACACCAGAATCTTGAGTCTAATTAAACCCTAAAATAAACATTTCTCTTTCCCCTCCCCCCTCCTATCCCTCTGTCTCTCTTTCCCAGCTCCAACCCCAAACACAAATTAAGTTAGCCATGGTTTAAACACCAGCTCATTCATTCTCACCTCTGGTCCAGGTGCTCTTCTCCTCCTCCTGCCTCTATCCTCTCCCTCAGCCCAGGAACACCTGCACATTCACAGCAAAAAGCAACAGCTTGTTCAGACACTTCTTTTTTACTGTGTTATTCCAGCTGTAGCCTTTAGTAGGCTTCAGCGGTAATTTAAAGCGGCGCATACAACTGTGCGCAGGTAAACTACTAGTATTGCCGCTGCTGGCTCGCGAAATGGCAACAAAAAGGACTCAAAAGGAGTTCTTCACTTTCCCTCTTTTGGGGTACGGTACTCCGGCTATTTAAAGCTTCATTCACATCAATCATGTGAGGTTTAGCCATTGGGGAAGCCAAAGTGAGCTCTTGACACCCAACCTTGGTTCCCTCTACTTCTAGAACTTCCTTGGCTTAAGCTATGGACAATCTGTGTTCTTGCGAGGTGTGTTGTTAACTCCTCAAAGAAATGGACACACGGACTCGAGCCTTGTGCTAGGAAAAAAACTTTGCTTCAAAAGCAAATAAGAGCAGGAGTGCAAGCATCTAATGCTTGATGCTCTTCTTCTTGCCACTTGCAGCACTTCAACTTGCCTCCTGATCCTCCTAATGCACCATCACAAAATTAGGTTCGGGTTAACCCAATGGTTCCAGATTATTTAATGTGTGTGGCCCAATTGATCTAGGGTTTACTCAATGGAGAGTAGTACTAGTATAGAAGTAAACAAAATCACGAGAGCTTGCGCCTGAATCTACCGACACCCAACCATGGCTAACTTAATGAGCTCCAATTCCCATTATTATACACTACTAGCTAAGGAGAGGAGCAAGAGAGGAGAAGAGAGGCAGAGGGAGGAGGGTTACCTGACCACGATGAGGTGGTGGCCGGAGCAGAGACGGCGAGCTTGGGGGAGGCGGGGGTAGACGGCGGGGAGGTCGCGGGCCTCCTCTCCTGGTGGACGTGGGGCGGCTCCGAGGCTCCAAGACGGCGGGTTTCTAGGGTTTCAAGGGAGGCGAGGGAGGCGGGGCTCGGGGGGAGGCGGCGCTCGAGGGGGAGGAAGGGGAGAGGGAGGCGGCGGGGGCGCGTGGGCGGCTGCGGCGCAGTGGGTCGGGGCAGCGGCGGCGGCGGCACGGTGGAGGGAGGGACGAGGGAGGGAGCGGCGTGGTGGAGGGAGTGAGAGGGATGAAGTGTCTGGCGAGAGGGAGGGACAAGGGAGGGACGAAGTGTATGGATGGGGGAAGATTACTAATGGCGCACCCCCTGGCGGTGCGCCATTAGAATGTTTTTTATAGCAATGGCGCACCAGCGGGACCGTGCGCCATAAGTATTCTTTTTTTTAGATAGCAATGGCGCACCAGCCAGCCGTGCGCCATAAGTATTCTTTTTATTAGATAGCAATGGTGCACCAGCCAGCCGTGCGCCATAAGTAAGATTTTTTATTATTATTTTGTTGCATCTAATAATTTAATAGAAAATGAATATGAATATGAAACAGTAATTTTTTTTATAAAAATAGTAACAATTTTTTAAAAAATATCATCAGATTTGTTATTTGAAAATATTTATGAATATAAAAAAATATCATCAAATTTGTTATTTGAAAATATAATCAAATTTGTTTTTTGAAAATATAATCAAATTTGTTTTGTTTGGATTTTTAGTTGCATTCATTTGTGACGGTGGAGCGGGGGAGGGTGCGGGGGTTGTCGGTGGTGGTGGAGCGGGGGGTGCTCGGCGGCGAGGGGGATCTGGCAAGGGGGATCTGGCGAGGGGGGATAGCGATCGAGATGGAGGGGGGTCAAGATCGAGTGTCCTCATCAATATTCAATATTTTTTCATGAATTCAAAAAGTGCCCATGAAATTTAAAAATATTCATGATAGTTCAAAAAGTGCCCATGAAATACAATCGAGAAATGAAGACTACAATTTAAATACAATCGATCTTAGCTAGCTAGCTATCTGTTCACAATCTTCTTGCCCTTCTTTTTCACAAATGGAGTTCTTCTGTGGAACGGACGTCCTTTAGGTAGGGTGGTCCTGCTTCTTCTTGTGGTGTATGTTGCTACTTCATCGTCGTCGTCATGTTCGATCTTTGGGTCGCCGTACTTGTTGAAGTCTTGCTCATTGGCTACTCCATCCATTCCGATGATCTTCCTTTTGCCTCTCCTCACGACAACACGACTGGGCTTTGACGGGTCGGTAATGAAGAAGCATTGGTCCACTTGGGAAGCCAGTACCCATGGCTCATTTTTCGCGGTGACGTTTGCGCCTGCGGTCTTGGATTTGGCTTCGGGTATAACCATGATGGTGAAATACCGGTCTTCTTTTAGGACACTCTCGGCCCATCTGACACGGAACATCGGGACCTTCTCTCCAGCGTAGCTCAACTCCCAGATCTCCTCGATCCTTCTGTAGTATCTGTCCTTGTCGTTACCGGTGTAGGATTCCATCGTTACCCCGGAGTTCTGATAACCATCGCTCTTCATGTCCTTGTCCTCGGTGTAGAATGTGTAGCCGTTGATATCGTACGCCTCATAGGTCATCAGGTTGTGCTCGGTGCCCTGTGACAAGGCGTACGAGTTGTTCTTCCGCGGAAGAATCCTCATGTAAAGGGTACGACAGAAGCTTCTGCTTGAACCAACGCGTGAAACATGAGTTGTGCTCTTTGATTATATCTCTGTCCGTCCTCTGTTGGCCTCGGTCATTGTACGTATTCTCAATAAAGGTTTTGTGCTCTACCACCCAAGGATTGACCACGTCTATGTGTTGTAGCGTGACTAGGTTTGCTCTCTCAAAGTCGGCGAGTCGACCCTCGAAGTCGACATGCATTTCGCGGCGACCCTCACGGTGACCCCATCCAGCGAGCCTGCCGAGGTGCCTGTTGACGGGCAGACCAACAGGGTTCTCGATGCCTAGATAATTCGTGCAGTAGGAGATGCACTCTACGGTCAGAAAGCCCCTGGCTATACTTCCCTCTGGACGTGACATGTTGCGAACGTATCCTTTGATGACACCATTCATCCTTTCGAACGGCATCATGCTGTGCAGGAACGTCGGCCCGAGTTGGATGATATCCTCCACGATATGGACCAGCATAGTATCACCACGATCTCTTCCTGTAGCCTTCTGAGTTGCCTCACGCCAACCGACTTTCGAGAGATGACGTCGAAAAAGTTGCATAGGCCAAATAGCATTTTACGGACATGCGCGTCCATGATCCCACGAATTGCAACTGGAAGTATCTGTGTCATCAGCACGTGACAGTCGCGAGACTTCATCCCGCTGAACTTCTGCTTCGCTGGGTCTAGGTATCTGCTTATCTTCCCCGCGTAACCGTAAGGAAGTTTTACTCCTACGAGGGAGGTGAAAAACTGCTCGATCTCCTCCTGACTTAGAGTGAGCACGCGGGAGGGTAGTCATTTCCGGTCTTCTTGGCCTTTTTGCCTTTGCGACGACTTTCTGTGTCCTGCTTTGCCTCATCATCATCATCATCATCATCATCATCATTAGCGTGAAGCTCCTGCCTGATGCCCATTGATTTCAAGTCTGCCCTTGCTTTCGGCTCATCTTTGGTCCTCTCTGGCATGTTGAGCAGGGTACCAAGCAGGCTCTCGCACACGTTCTTCGTGATATGCATGACATCAAGGCTGTGAGGCACACGGTGGATCTTCTAGTACGGCAAGTCCCAGAAAACAGACCTCGTTTTCCATACCTTTAGCAGCGGCTCTGGCGCCTTTCGCTTCTTTCCCGGCTCTGGCGCCTTTTGCTTCTTTCCCGGCAGTGGGCAATCTTTCCAATTTTTCAACAGCCCGTCTATTTCCTCGCTGCTCCTCGTACGCGGGCATCTTCGGGGTTCGGTTTCACCATCAAACAGATCCTTGCGTTTCCTCCATGGGTCATTGTCGCGAAGCCACCTTCGATGTCCCATGAATACGGTTTTAGAAGACCCGGGATCTCTATCTAGCTGGCAATACGTTGTGTCATCCATGCACCTGACGCATCCAGAAAATCCGTGGACCACCTGCCCCGCGAGATATCCGTAACCGAGATAGTCGTGCACCGTCGTGAGCAGTGCGACTCTCATAGGGAAATATTCTTTCTCTGCGGCGTCCCACGTATTGGCTGGCATTTTCCACAGTGTGTCTAGCTCCTCTTTCAGTAGCCCCAGATACAGATTGATGTCGTTCCCTGGTTGTTTTGGCCCTTCAATTAGCATACTCATGTGAATGTACTTCCTCTTCATGCACAACCAGGGGGAGGTTGTACATCCACACAAACACAGGCCATGTGCTATGTGTGCTTCTCTGGCTACCAAGCGGATTGACTCCATCGGTGCTCGCGCCCAGCACGATGTTCCTTGGATCATTCCCAAATTCTGGGTCTTCAAAGTTCAACACTTGCCACTGGCTCGCATCCTTAGGGTGACTCAGCATCTTGTCTTTTTTATTTATCGCCAGATCATTTCCGTCATCTTCCCGCTTCTTCTCCTCCCTATCAGTGTGCCAACGCAGGAGCTTTGCTACCTTAGGGTCCGCGAAATACCGCTGCAGACGAGGAGTGATCGGAAAGTACCACACCACTTTTCGAGGAGCTTTCTTCCTCTTCTTGTATCGAGTGACGCCGCACACCGGACATATGGTAGACTCCGCGTGCTCGTCCCGATAAATGATGCTATTGTTCATGCACACATGGTATTTCACGTGCGGTAAATCCAGAGGACACACGATTTTCTTCGCCTCCTCGAAACTGGTAGGGCACTTGTTCCCCTTGGGAAGACGCTCGTGCCAAAATGACATGTTCTCGTCGAAGCATGCGTCGGTCATTTTGTGTTTTACCTTCATCTCCAGAGCCATGAGCGTTACTTTCAGGCGGGTATCTTCGGGCCTGCATCCTTCATACAATGGAGTAACTGCGTCTATCTCCAGTTGATCCAGCTTCGCTTTCTCTCGGGCGGCAGCTCTTGCGTTATCCGTCTGCTTGAGAAGCAGCTCTTGAATATGAGGGTCCTGCACCCAGCCTCCATCGTCGTCTGCTCTGGCATCTTCATCTTCATGATCATGCCCTTCATCTTGATCTTCCTCATCATCATGTTCGGCATCTTCTACATGATGACTATGTACAGCATCACCGTCGTGATCATGTCCTGGAGATTCTTCGTCTTCTCGCCCACCCGAGCCGCGGTGGTTGTCTTGCTGCCCTTCCTCATTTCTTGCCTGGCCCCCATGGACGACTTCATAGTCATCTTCATCACGTTGCCACCGATAGCCATCCATGAAACCACGCAAGAGCAGGTGGTCCCGCACCTGCCCGGAATCCGGGTCCGCAATAAGGCTCTTCAGCTTGCATCTTCGACACGGACATCTTATCTCCGTCTCGTTCTTTTGAAGCATCTCGGCCTTCCCGGAGCTCAAAAACCTATTCACGATGCCTTCGGTCATCGTGTGGACCATGGTCTCCTGCGGGGTAGAGCAAAACGATATTTTAGAACCAAGAAATTTTTTGGCATGACTTTCCCTAAAAATAGGACCAAAAAGAATGCATAGTGCCAAAATTCTCGCCAAAACGGAAATGAATCAACATTCCGGCAAAATATTGGCAACTATCGCATTTCAAATACCGGTACCTGCAAACACAAACATATATGCAACACCACAAACATATGCAACACCACAAACATACATAGATCTAGGTAGGCCACAAAAAGTGCTTGTGCACGTTGTTTGAGCGAGCTAGGGAGAAAAAAAGTAGATCTACAACATAAAGATAGCTTTCCCCTTACTTACCTATCAAAAAAGGTAATTTAACCACTTAATTTTGATGAATCTATGGTGCAAATGAGGTGAGGAGGAGGAGGCAGCCGACAAGCTTGGAGAAGGAGGTGGAGGGAATGAAGTGGGAAAGTGAGTGTGTAGGTGTGGCTGTCCAAAATATCTAGCTGGTCCCAGGTTACTAATGGCGCACCACCCACACATGCGCCATTAGTAACCCAATATACTAATGGCGCACCTGCTGGCCGTGCGCCATTAGTAGTTTTGCA
>NC_041392.1:214713145-214722181 GCF_002162155.2 Triticum dicoccoides | reverse complement strand
TATATACTAATGGCGCACCATTGCGTAGTGCGCCATTACTAGTTTAAACTAGTAATGGAGCACTATGCCACGGTGCGCCATTAGTAGTTTTGCAAAAAAAGAACAAAAAAAATACAGTAGTGGTGCACTGTGTGCTTGCTGCGCCATTACTAGTTAGAACTAGTAATGGCGCACTTTGCCTGGATGCGCCATTAGTATGTTTGGAAAAATGAAAAAAAATTGTTCCTAGTGGCGCACCGTGTGTCTGGTGCGCCATTAGTGTCTTTCACACTAATGGCGCATCAGCACATGGTGCGCCATTAGTATATAGTAGTGGCGCACCACTTGTCTGGTGCGCCATTAGTGTCAATTTCATCTATAGCCCTTTTCCTAGTAGTGACACAAGGTGGGCCCATAACCCACAGTTCCACATGATCGAAACCTGACTCTTCTGTACAACTTTGACTCCGAAATATTCTTTGCAGTTGGCTTCATAGGTAATTCACGACCTAACCTCCTTACCATGATTCATTCCGGTACCAGCGACAACATTATTCTTCATTGCTCTGAACCCCCCGCTTCCTCACCTGATATATGCATCAGCTTGATGCCTACCTAGTTGAAACTTGTTGAACCTCCTTCTAGCACTCTCGATTTGTTTCCTGGTGCTTCTAAACTCTCCTTCCTTGAGATAATTACCGGATTGGATACCAAACCTTTTAGATATCCGTCCTTATAATTTTCCCCTTATACCCTATTCGTAAGTACGATGGAGTTTCTCAAAAAGGATGAGGACATCATCAAGATGCCATGATGCAGCAAACTGAAGACATCAACGTTATCGATCAACCTCTTCGATAAGGGCAACACGAAAAAGAACATTCGTTAGAATTTCATAACCAACTCTTCCCCCTTACTCCACCTCTTAAATCTCGAGACGAGATTTCTTGTGGTGGAGGAGATTTGTAACACCTCGATAATCATGGTACAGTAAACTCCTGTTAATGACTATCAAGTCATCACAATTATTTTGCTAGTCATCACTTTGTTCCAAATCAACTTCAAATTCATATTCAATTTTCATGTCAAATTATTTTTCTTCAAAAATAAAACAAAAATGTTGGTTGGGTTACAAATATTCACCAAGGAGTTATCATGTAGAAACCAACATCATTTGACTCATAGATAAATTCCTAGGATTTAATAAATGGTCCAACAACATTAAAATAAGCCTTTTTTAATTTTAAACAATTGGTCTAAATTTTCCAAATTCTCTAGAACTTTTTGTGCAGCCTTAGGATAACACCGTGTATTTATGTGCCAAGCTTCAGCTACCTCTAGATCATTTGCTGCTAAAAGTAAATGCCAAATAATTAAATAACATACATAAAAAAGGAAAGAGCTAGGCAGACTGGGCTCTAGTCCATAGTGGATAGCCCAACCCACCTCACCTCTTCTCCCTTCTCGCTACAGGAGCAGAGGGGAACCGTGGCGTCCATCCGCCGGCAATGGCCGTGCGTGGCGGCCATCCACGCCCACCTAGCCGCCTACAAAACCTCCCTCGTGACCCCCTGGCCGAAACCTAGCGCCTCCCCACTTCCCCTCCCCTCGCGCCGCTTTGCTCTCCCCCACACCCACCCGACGCCATCGCCACTGTGCCGTCATTGTCGTCGCGGCCACGGACCTCCTCGGCGCCATGGAGTACATCCAGGAGTTGCGCCGTCCTCGTGTGCATCGATTTCAGGCACCCGTTCGACAGGAGCCACACCGCATCACCACCCGCTCGTCTTCTTCAACCTCAGAACGCCTGACGCCTTCGTCAAATCCATCGCTGTCAAGCCCTTCCCGGACTCTCCGAGTGCACCATCTACCCCGTGGTGAGCATCTCCCTCGATTCCCCCTTTTCCCCTTCGAATCGGTGTTGTAGACTCGCGCCCACCCGAGGCCGCCATGGCCGGACCTTGTCGTAGCCGCACCCGCGCTCCTGCGCGCGCCTGCCCCAGCCACCCCGCACGCCCACGGCCCCCTGCAGCCACCCACACGCCGCGCCTACTGGATGCGCGCGCCCGTAGCCGCCCCATGCCCTGTCGCCTACAGCTGCTCTTGCCGCTACGCTGCTACTGCTGCTTCGCGCCACTGCTGTCGACTGCATGTTGTTGCGTTACGCAGCTGCCGCTTGCCCTGCGCCCTACCGCGCCTGTGCCGGCTGCAGCCTCGCCGCGCCCGCCTACGCCGCTTCCCATCGCCGTCCTGAAACCCCGGCCGCTCCCGTGCGAGCTACTGGCCATGGCTGGCCGTAGTCGCCGTGCGTTTGTGTGTGTGTGCATAGCCACAGTGAGGCCGGCTGGGCTCTGTCCACTAAGGCCGGCCCGTTCTAATTAGCTAGTACTAATTAGGTTAGTTAGGCGCTAATTAGCCTAATGGCCCAATGACAGTGGGCCCCCATCTAAATAACCTTTTCTTTTAACTACGGTCCATGACATATGGGACCCACGGCATTGTTCGCTTTTGACCGAGTCAACACTTTGATTGTTGACTGCTGAGTCAGCACCCCTCTGGCCCCACATGTAATAGACTTGGCCAGAGTAGTACTAGGTGACATATGTGTTCTGTTTTTTTTCTCGAATTTAATTTAATTCCAAAAATTTCAGAATATCATTTAAAACTTTAAAAATTAATATAAAATAATCCCTAACTCGGATGAAAAAGTTTTATATATGAAAGTTGCTTAGAAAATGAGACGAACCCGAATACGCTACCCACATACATGTCAGTTGCCTCTAACTATGTGAACATGGAACTTTCCCCCTCCAGTCATCTGTCTGACACAGGTCCGGAACCGAGAATTGAATCCCCCCTTCACCTATATCATGTAGCCATACATTAGGTCGCACCCGGCACCCCTTTTTGACATGTTATGCTTTGTGGTGCTATGTTGCTTTATATTTACTGTTTCTTCCCCCTCTTCTCTCCGGTAGACCCCGAGACCGATGCCGCCCCTGTGATAGACTACGTCGACGACGACCCCTCTTTGCCAGAGAAACCAGGCAAGCCCCCCCTTTGATCATCCCGATATCGCCCATTCCATTCTCTCATGCTTGTATTAGAGTTTGCTACTGTAATTGATTGCTCCTATTCTGATGCATAGCCTGTTTATTGTAACCTGCTGTTGTTACCTACCTGCTTATCCTAAACTGCTTACTATAGGTTGGTTAGTGATCCATCAGTGACCCCCCCACCTTGTCCTTGTTGCTCCTGCTTCATCATCGAAGACCCGATCAACGGGATCGAAGACCAGGCCCCGACACCTCACATCACTTTCCCCTTAGTTGCTCGACACTACTGTGTTACTATCGAGTGTCGGGGGTGAGACCTCATCAGCACTTCTGATGTTACCTTGTAGTGTAGCTATTCGGTCGTGGTCATCGAGGGTGATTCCGCCTTAACCACTTCCGATACGACTCTGTCGTGCAACCCCTCAAGTGTGAACTTCGAGGGTGATTCCTCTTACGTTCACCTTGATTATTACATCGAGTGGAATCCATCAAGGGTGATTCCTCAGGGTTTTCCTCTTGGTGTTAGACACACAGTTACTATGGTTACTATGACTTTACACTGAACCATGTTAGTAAAGACGGTTCGACCTTGAGGGGTACCCGCGCGAGCTTAATTGCGAGTGATGTGGAGTCGGGTTGACCTGGAAGGTGCCCATGAGATACTTACGAGGCATGGCCGGGCATTCTTAGCCCTTGTCGCAAGTACTCGAGACGGGGCGATGGGGTTACATCGATCGTGAGTCTCTGCTCGTTACCGCGCGTTCCTAGTCCACTACGATTTGGATATTTGATTCGAGGGGCCTCTGGCCTGATAGCACTAACCATCACGTGGGCATTGTATGGGCGTTCTGCGTCGTATACATTAGCCGAAGCTTAATAGACGTCAGCGACTGAGCGGCGCGCGCCGGGTTGGACTGCGTAAGCTCCTGCCTTGTTGAAGGAGGTAGCTAGGTCTGCTCACCGGCCGCCCACGCAACGTACAGGAGTTCCCGGGGAGATGGCCCATGACCCTTGGGGTCATAGGTTTAGTCTGGCATGCTGGCCTCTCTATTAAGCCTAGGTCGGGTTGCAGCATATTGTTTGGCCGAGGCCGGGCATGACCCAGGAAAGTGTGTCCGGCCGGAGTTAATCGAGCATGGTGGTAAGTTGGTGCACTCCTGCAGGGAAGAAAACATCTATCGATAGCCTATCCTATGGTAACAGACACTTGGAGTTGTATCCCGATCGATACAACTAGAACTAGATACTTGTGATGAGAAATGGATTGTGATGAGAAATGGATGGTGATAAGAAATGGATAGTATGGCTCTGGGATTGCTTTCTCGTAGGGAGTCCATAAAGGATCTCTGGCCGAGGTTGATAACACTACTGCTACTTTACTTTATGCTACTCTACTCCCTCCTGTTGCTGCAAGATGGTGGTTTCCAGAAGATGCTAGTCTTTGATAGGCTAGGCTTTCCCCTTCCCTTCTGGCATTCTGCAGTTTAGTACACAGATACAACCCTTTCCTTCGATACAGATGCATACTAGTTTAGATCTGATGTAAGTCTTGAGTACTTTGGATGAGTACTCACAGTTGCTTTGCTACTTCTTTTCCCCCATACCCGATTGTTGCGACCAGATGACGGAGCCCAGGAGCCAGACGACGCCACTGATGACTACTACTACCCGGAGGATGCCTATTACTACATGAAGACCGCCGACGACTAGCAGTAGTTAGGAGGCTCCCAGGCAAGAGGCCTTGCCTTTTCGATCATTGTTGCTTTTGTGCTAGCCTTCTTAAGGCAATCTTGTTTAACTCATGTCTGTATTCAGATATTGTTGCTTCCGCTGACTCTTGTGTATTCGAGCCCTCGAGGCCCCTGGCTTGTAATATAAAGCTTGTATTATTTTAATTTGTGTCTAGAGTTGTGTTGTGATATCTTCCCATGAGTCCTTGATCTTAATCGTACACATTTGCGTGTATGATTAGTGTACGATTGAATCGAGGGCGTCACACAAGTATAAAACTAAATAAGGTGCAACAAGATGGCCCAATCCTTTTTTTAGCAAAGGACAAGCCTGGACAAGCTATTATATAGAGGAAAGCGCTCCCGAGGACACACGGGAATTATCATCAAGCTAGTTTTCATCACGCTCATATGATTCGCGTTCGGTACTTTGATGATTTGATATGTGGGTGGACCGGTGCTTTCGTACTGCCCTTACTTGGACAAGCATCCCACTTATGATTAACCCCTCTTGCAAGCATCCACAACTACAAAAGAAGTATTAAGGTAAACCTAACCATAGCATGAAACATATGGATCCAAATCAGCCCCTTATGAAGCAACGCATAAACTAGGGTTTAAGCTTCTGTCACTCTAGCGACCCATCATCTACTTATTACTTCCCGATGCCTTCCCCTAGGCCCAACCAATGGTGAAGTGTCATGTAGTCGACGTTCACATGACACCACTAGAGGAAAGACAACATACATCTCATCAAGATATCGAATGAATACCAACTTCACATGACTACTTATAGCAAGACTTCTCCCATGTCCTCATGGACAAATGTAACTACTCACAAATCATATTCATGTTCATAATTAGAGGGGTATTAATATGCATAAAGGATCTGAACATATGGTCTTCCACCAAATAAACCAACTAGCATCAACTACAAGGAGTAATCAACACTACTAGCAACCCACAGGTACCAATCTGAGGTTTTGAGACAAAGATTGGATACAAGAGATGAACTAGGGTTTGAGATGAGATGGTGCTGGTGAAGATGTTGATGGAGATTGACCCCCTCCCTATGAGAGGATCAATGGTGATGATTTTCCCCTCTCGGAGGGATGCTTCCCCGGTAGAACAGCTCTGTTGGAGCCCTAGATTGGTTCCGCCAAAGTTCCGCCTCGTGGCGGCGGAGTTTCGTCCCAAGAGCTTTCTTATGATTTTTTCCAGCGCAGAAGACTTCATATAGCCAAAGATGGGCACCGGAGGCCTGACAGGGGGCCCACGAGATAGGGGGCGCGCCCCCCACCCTCGTGGATGGTGGGTGGCCCCCCTCTGGTGCTTCCTTCGCCCACTATTTTTTATTCTAAAAATGACTTCCGTGGAGTTTTAGGACTTTTGGAGTTGTGCAGAATAGGTTTCTAATATTTTCTCCTTTTCCAGCCCAGAATTCCAGCTGCCGGCATTCTCCCTCTTCATGCAAACCTTGTAAAATAAGAGAGAATAGGCATAAGTATTGTGACATAATGTGTAATAATAGCCCATAATGCAATAAATATCGATATAAAAGCATGATGCAAAATGGATGTATCAACACTCTTCCAAACCCACTTTCATCAATGTAATCATCATAAATAGGAGGCATGCTATCATCATAATAAATTTTCTTATCGAAAGTAGAAGGAATCAAATGATCATATTCATTAAGCAAAGCATCCCCAAGCTTAGGACAAGCATTATTTCTAGCAAATAAATCTTCAAACATATCATACTCATCAAACATAGCATCCCCAAGCTTGTGGTTTTGCATATCATCACAATCATTCTTATCAATAGCATGAATGGCACCAACAGTATAGCAAACATTATTATCATATTCTTCACAATCATAATCATCGCAACAAGCAATAGGCATAACAAAATCATCATCAAGATCATCATCCTCCATCAACATATTTCATTCACTTTCATGAGGCACGATGGTGATGGGAGCAACATTATTTGGGAGAGATACCTTTTTACCTCTATTCTTTCTTCTTCTTCACCACACCATGTGTGGGTTTAATTAATTCTTTCAAGCTTCTTGTTGAAGAGATTGATTGGATAGGAAGCTCCTCCTCGTTACCTGATTCATCATAATAAACACTAGGAGGGTAATGGGAAATATTTTCCCTTTCATTAGTACTCTCTTCATATTCCATTTGTTTTCTTGTCTTTAGATAGTTGGCAATATAAGGATTCTCAATGCAATTTACTGTACAAAATATATAAATTTCCTCTAGATCAAAATCAA
Organism: Triticum dicoccoides; assembly: GCF_002162155.2. Taxonomy (NCBI): domain Eukaryota; kingdom Viridiplantae; phylum Streptophyta; class Magnoliopsida; order Poales; family Poaceae; genus Triticum; species Triticum dicoccoides. The sequence continues at coordinate 214,715,132 of NC_041392.1, read as the reverse complement.
GAAATCTCTCAAGATTAAATTTTGGAATACCCTTAGTTATACGTTTCATTTCTTCACACCCCAAAAGAAGACTAAGCTCTTTATGATTCTCAAGGGTAATCAAGTTATCACAATTTTTGGACACAATTTGATCATGAAAGAATTTGCATTGGACATTTAAATGACCATGTTCATTGCAAAATTCACAAGGATGGCGAAAAAAATAAATCTTTCAGCACAATCATCTAGCCTTTCTTACAACCTTTTTGTTTATAAATATTTATGATTCTTACAAAATCTATTTTCCCTTTTTGGTGTGCAATTGCACTCCCAATTCACTCCGCAAAAAGTGACATGCTTATAAGAAACATTTTTGTCATGACTTATGCAATCATCATTAGCATTTTAGATATTCAAAGAATTCACACTAACAACATTGCAATCATGCTCATAATTCAAATATTGTGTGCCAAGCATTCTATTGACTTCTTGTTCTAACAATTGAGCACAATTTTCCGAACGATCATTTTCAAGAAAGATATTATAAAGATGATCAATAATAGGATGCAACCTAAAATCCATTTTTTGCAGTTTTCTTTTTATAAACCAAACTACTGATAAAACAAGAAACTAAAAGGTTCAATTGCAAGATCTAAAGATATACCTTCAAGCACTCACCTCCACGACAACGGCGCCAAAAAAGAGCTTGAAGCCTACTATGCAACTTTATTCTTGTACACACGTGTTGGGCCTCCAAGCGCAGAGTTTTGTAGGACAGTAGCAATTTTCCCTCAAGTGGATGACCTAAGGTTTATCAATCCGTGAGAGGTGTAGGATGAAGTTGGTCTCTCTCAAACGACCCTGCAATCAAATACAAGAAATCTCTTGTGTCCCCAACACACCCAATACAATGGCAAATTGTATAGGTGCACTAGTTCGGCGAAGAAATGGTAGTAGAAGTGTAATACGGATGGTAGAAATATATTTTTATAATCTGAATAAATAAAAACAGCAAGGTAGCAAATAGTAAACAGGCACAAAAACGGTATTTCAATGGTTAAAAACAAGGCCTGGGGTCCGTACTTTCACTAGTGCAATCTATCAACAATGCTAACATAGTTGGAGTGTAATAAAGAATCACTCCCGAGTTCCTATTAGCGGAGAACAAAAGATAGGAATTGTTTGTAGGGTACGAAACCATCTCAAAGCTATTCTTTCCGTTCAATCTATTCAAGTGTTCGTACTAAAATAACGCAAAGCTATTTTTTTCGTTCGATCTATCCTAGAGTTCGTACTAGAATAACACCAAAGCATATTCATATTCATAATACTCAATCCACACAAAGAACTACGAGGAGACCCCAAAGTTTCTATCGGAGAAAAGATAATAAAAACGTGCATCAACCCCTATGCATAGATTACCCCAATATCACTGTGGGAATCCGCAAGTTGAGTGCAATAACGTATATCAAGTGAATAAATAAGATACCCCAATGTCACCTCAAGTATTCATACCGCAAGACATACATCATGTGTTCTCAAATATGAACATTCAATCCGGCATGACAAAACTTCAAAGGGTAAAGATTCAATTCATCACAACAAGAGTATAGAGAGGAGAAACATCATATGATCCGACTATATTAACAAAGCCCATGATATAGATCACGAGAGAGAGAGAGAGAGATTAAACACATAGGTACTGGTACAAACTCTCAGCCCCAAGGGTGGACTACTCCATCCTCATCGTGGTGGTCACCGGGATGATGAAGATGGCCACCGAAGATGATCCCCCCCTCCGGCAGGGTGCCGGAACAGGTCTAGATTGGTTTTTGGTGGCTACGGAGCCCTGCGGCGGTGGAACTTCTGATCTACGTTAACCTCGAAGGGTTTCGGAATATTTGGGAATTTATAGTGCAAAGAAGGGGTACGGGAGGCAACCAAGGTGGGCACAACCCACCTGGGCACGCCAAGGGGCCCTGGCGTGCCCTAGTGGGTTGTGCCCCCC
>NC_041392.1:214565877-214712782 GCF_002162155.2 Triticum dicoccoides | reverse complement strand
GTTCCTTCCCGTCCAAAAAAAACTCCGTAAAGTTTCGCGGGGTTTGGACTCCGTTTGATATTGATTTCCTGCGATGTAAAAAACAGGTAAAAACAGCAACTGGCACTGGGCACTGGGTCAATAGGTTAGTCCAAAAAAATGATATAAAGTTGCTATAAAATGATTGTAAAACATCCAAGAATGATAATATATTGGCATGAATACTTCATAAATTATAGATACATTGGAGACGTTTTAGGGGGCCATCATCACCATGGAGGCCAAGGACCAGAGGGAGAACCTCTCCCCATCTAGGGGGCATGGAGGAGAAAGGACAAGGGGGGATCCTCTCCCCCTCTCTCTCGGTGGTATCAGAGTGCCGCCAGGGGAATCATCGCCGCAGTGATCATCTTCATCAACATCACCATCTTCATCACCTTCCTCATCTCTTTTATGCGGTCCACTCAGCCGCACCCCGCTGTAATCCCCTACTTGAACATGGTGCTTTATGCCACATATTATGATCCAATGATGTGTTGCCATCCTATAATGTTTTGAGTAGATTTATTTTGTCTTTTGGGTTGATTGATGATATAGATTGGTTTGAGTTGTATGTTTCATTTCGGTGTCGTCCTATGGTGCCTTCCATGTCGTGCACATGTGAAGGATTCCCGTTGTAGGGTGTTGCAATACATTCATGATTCACTTATAGTGGGTTGCTTGAGTGACAGAAGCCTCTCCCTCATATAAAATTGCAATAACGACCAGTGATCTTGTTAACAATTGTCTAGGACAATTCCGCACACCGATCCAGCATTATTCCACACTTGCTATTTATAATATATTCTAACTTTATATTAACAACACCTTATTTTATATGTTAGCTCTCCGATATCATGCAAATATATCCTCTTCATACCCACAACGTAATTTTATTTCTCGTTTCTAGATGGAAGCAAACGTTCAGTGTATGTCGAGTCATATCAGTGGCAGATATGACTTGAGAGAATGTTATTTCTTACCTTTAGCTCCTTGTGAGTTCGACACTCCATACTTATCACTTCCACCTTCGAAAATTGCTACGATGATTCCTTACACTTGGGGATTATCAGTGGGGTTCCGGAAATTAGGACCCACAACCTCTTCTCTTACATGGCAGCTCAGTCGCTTTGGAGCTTTATCCGAAAGGCCCTCAGACCCTCGAACTTGAGCGAGAGGCTGCGGATCTTGTCGGTTTCCCCTAGACCAGAGCGGTGTAGACCAGCAGGAAAAGGCGCCTCTTCTAGCTGATTTTGCTATGTTAACATGAATGCTTTGGATGACACGTGATAAGATGATGATCGAAAAGGTCTTTCTGTGATGGGCCTGTGACTTTTTTCTTTAAATTTAGGACGCCGATATCTGCCACACGTGTGGTATATTAGATATCCGCCCACACACCCTATGTGGCATAATCAGGAGGCAACCCACACGGGCCATGTGTGGGCGAACATTAGAACTGCTCACACGTGTGGGCGCATCTACTTTGTGCCACACGCCCAACAAAGTACTACTCATCCCCACCTCGCGCATGTGGCACAAAGCAAATATGCCCACACGTCCTGATGCAACTACGTTAGTTACCTGTGGGATGACACTTTAGTTACCCCGGGGGATGGCAACTTTAGTTATCCGGGATGGCAAATTTAGTTGTAAAAGCATGGCAACTATCTCTATTTTTGTTAACTATAGTTGCCATGTCTAATTTATGGTAGGTGCCCCTTGTATCAAACCATAGTTGTCGTGTGTGATTAATTACTTGCCACATGTGTGTGATTAATTACTTGCCACATGTGGTCAAACAATAGTTGATATTTGTGTTTACCTAGTTGCCACGTGTGGTTCAACCATAGTTGCCATGTATGGTTAATCATAGTTGTCATGTGTGTTTATCTGGTTGCCACGTACGCACAACTGCAGTTGCCATCTACCAACGAAATCATAGTTGCCATGTGTGTTTACCTAGTTGCCACATACACGCAACTGCAGTTACCATCTATAACCATACGAGCGTCGTGTGAGCGAAGAGCAGTTCACCCACACACGCGTGGACTAGGTGGTGACTATGTGGGTGGGAACTGGTTTGCCCACATGGCGCAACTGGCAGCCGCATGCTGCGGGTCGTGTGTGTGAGTGCCCTAACACCCACACAACACGCTATGCCTATGTCGCACTACAAATTCAAAAGATTCCTTCAAGATTCGTGCAAAACATAACATACAGAGATCAAGGTGTGTGGGCGAAGTGCAGATATGCCACACGTGTGGGCGTCATCATTTGGGTAAATTTATTGCATTCTTGCAGCACTGGCACCCGCTGGCTAGGCAACGGGGCCGTGTGTGACTGGAGCAGATGCTGGATGTGCTACATGACTCGGCATGTCGACTAGCCTATCCATGGTCCTTTGATGCGATGGCCACTTGGTGGTATTTTTCTGTTTTTCTCTTCCATTTTTTAGGCATGCTTGTGCTATGTCCCCAGTAGATTTTTTATGTCGATGTGATGCTACTCGGTATACAGTCTGGTTGGTTGCTTTATATGGAACCTGTCTATTCTTCAGGTGCTGCTTCACGCTGAGGCTTTGGAATTTGGTTATTCAGAAATTTCTCATACACGACATGGACATGTCTGCATGGAGATCCTTGGACTCAAGTCAAGACATGGTGGGCAAGCACGAGCGCCGTGGGCACCACCAACCAAAAAGCGAAGGCCTTGATAACCATGCTTGTGTCGTGGGTAATTTGGAATGAGAGAAACACAAGAGTGTTCTGGCATAAGAGCACGCCTCCGCCAGCTCTACTCAACACCATCGTCGACGAGGTAATCCTTTGGATCACCGCCGGGGCAAAAAAGTTAGGGTCTTTTTTATTGTCAGAATAATTGTCGTGCCTAATCTGGGTGTGTGTTGTAACAAACTCTTCTATCCTTATTTAATATATGAGGCAAATCTTTTGCCTCCGCTTCAAAAAGAAAAAGCAAGACGAAATCATATTTCGAGATTGTAATTCTAGTTCAAAGCAGCGACAATTTTTTCTTTTTTGATCGGAGGGGTACCTTACTAATCACGATGGTGATATTTGAAGATAATTCCTTGTCTGTGCGAGGTCAGAAAGAAGCTGACGTCGACCTGGCATGCCATCTCCAATGGGGTGGATGCAGAGGAAGCTGCATGCGGCAATGACATTCAGTTATTTGCTACTAATTTGGACGACTAGAGATAATGTCTTCCGTTCATCATTCAGGGCAAATTGAATTGTGCGGCCATTACGGCCGTACTGTGGAAAGCGAGCACGATATTGAGCAATTATTGAGTTGTTAGAGCATCTATATCCGGACGCCTCAAACTTCCCTCAAGCGGCTGGGTAGGCCGCTTGGTCACTAACTGTCTTGGATTCGTCACGGCAGATGTCCTTAATGTGAGGACTTAGTTGTGAGGCAAACGCATCTATGTGGTAGCCTGAGAGGGGTTGAGCGGGACGAGATATGCGAGGTTTTACCTAGGTTCGGCCCCTCACGGTGGAGGTAAAATCCTACATCTTGCTTCATTAATATTGATGATGATGACGATCTCGGTTACAAGGGCGAGGTTCGCTACCTCTATCTCGAGAGCGTCTACTTTGACTTGTCTATTGAGACGTCTAGCAAAACTTGTCTATTAGGGTGCCCTGCGTCTCCTTATATAACTTGGAGGGGCGGGTTACATGTGGAGTCCTAGTAGGATTAGGACTATCTACTACAAGTGGAATCCTAGTCTTGCTTCCTTTGTAAGGGAAAATTCCTTATGCCTTTCCTCTTAAGCCAGCCTACCATAACATGAGCCAGCCTTCTGGGCCTTTGGGTCTTGTCACTCCTCTGACCCGCCTACCGGGTCACCAATGAGTCACCTGTCTTGGCCGGGTCATCGGTGAGTGGAGAGATCCGGGCGGGTCACTTAGTAAGTCGCCAAGTCCGGTCGGGTCATATATCCGGCCGGGTCATACCGCAGGGTATATCCCCGACATTAGCCCCCAGTTTAATTTGGATTTATCCATGTTAAACTGATTCTGCAAAATAAACACAAGAACAATTTTGACAGGTTGTGCTCCAAATTCTGAGATGTGCTGCCGTTCCCCTGAATTTTAATGCGTTCATAGAGAAAGCTAAGTTGAAAGATGATGGTAGCAACTACACGGACTAGGTCCGTAACTTGAGGATTATACTCATTGTTGCACAGAAGAATTATGTCCTTGATGCACCGCTAGGTAAAAGGCCTGCTGCAAGAGAAGATGTTGATGTTTTGAACGTTTGGCAAGCTCGATCTGATGACTACTCGATAGTTCAGTGTGCCATGCTTTACAGCTAAGAATCGGGACTTCAAAGACGTTTTGAACATCATGGAGCATATGAGATGTTCCAGGAGTTGAAGTTAATATTTCAAGCAAATGCCCGAGTTGAGAGATATGAAGTCTCCAACAAGTTCTATAGCTGCAAGATGGAGGAGTACAGTTCTGTCAGTGAACACATACTCAAAATGTCTGGGTATCATAATCACTTGACTCGGCTGGGAGTTAATCTTCCAGATGATAGTGTTATTGACAGAGTTCTTCAATCACTGCCACCAAGCTACAAAGGCTTCTGGATGGACTATAATATGCAAGGGATGGAGAAGACAATTCCCGAGCTCTTCGCAATGCTCAAAGCTGCGGAGGTAGAAATCAAGAAGGAGCATCAAGTGTTGATGGTTAACAAGGCCACTAGTTTCAAGAAAAAGGGCAAGGGAAAGAAAGGGAACTTTAAGAAGAATGGAAAGCAAGTTGCCACTCCCGGGAAGAAGCCCAAAGCTGGACCCAAGCCTGAAACTGAGTGCTTCTACTGCAAAGGGACTAATCAATGGAAGCGGAACTGCCCCAAGTATTTGGCGGATAAGAAGGATGGCAAAGTGAACAAAGGTATATTTGATATACATGTTATTGATGTGTACCTTACTAATGCTCGTAGTAGCACCTGGGTATTTGATGCTGGTTCGGTTGCTCATATTTGTAACTCAAAACAGGAGCTACAGATTAAACTAAGATTGGCTAAGGACGAGGTGGCGATGCACGTCGGGAATGGTTCCAAGGTCGATGTGATTGTCGTCGGCTCGCTACCTCTACATCTACCTTCGGGATTAGTTTTAGACCTGAATAATTGTTATTTGGTGTGAGCGTTGAGCATGAACATTATATCTGGATCTTGTTTAGTGCGAGACCGTTATTCATTTGAATAAGAGGATAATGGTTGTTCTATTTATGTGAGTAATATCTTTTATGGTCATGCACCCTTAAAGAGTGGTATATTTTTGTTGAATCTCGATTGTGGTGATACACATATTCATAATATTGATGCCAAAAGCTGCAAAGTTGATAATGATAGTGCAACATATTTGTGGCACTGCCATTTAGGTCATATTGGTGTAGAGTGCATGAAGAAACTCCATGCAGATGGGCTTTTGGAATCACTTGATTATGAATCATTTGACACTTGCGAACCATGCCTCATGGGCAAGATGACTAAAAATCCGTTCTCCGGAACAATCGAGCGAGCCAATGACTTATTGGAAATAATACATACCAATGTATGTTGTCCAATGAGTGTTGAGGCACGTGGCGGGTATCGTTATTTTCTGACCTTCAAAGATGATTTGAGAAGATATGGGTATATCTACTTAATGAAACACAAGTCCAAAACATTTAAAAAGTTCAAAGAATTTCAGAGTGAAGTAGAGAATCATCGTAATAAGAAAATAAAGTTTCTACGATCTAATCGCGGAGGCGAATATTTTAGTTACAAGTTGGGCCTTCATTTAAAACAATGTGAAATAGTTTCACAACTCACGCCACCTGGAACACCACAGCGTAATGGTGTGTCCAAACGTCGTAACCGTACTTTATTAGATATATATGGTGCGATCTATGATGTCTCTTACCAATTTACCACTATCATTTTGGGGTTATCATTAGAGAAAGATGCATTCACGTTAAATAGGGCACCGGCTAAATCCGTTGAGATGACACCGTATGAACTATGGTTTGGCAAGAAACCTAAGTTGCCGTTTCTTAAAGTTTTGGGTTGCGACACTTACGTCAAAAGGCTTCAGCCTGATAAGCTCGAACCCAAATCGGATAAGTGCGTCTTCATAGGATACCATAAGGAAACAATTGGGTACACCTTCTACCACAGATCCGAAGACAAGATCTTTGTTGCCAAGAATGGAACATTTCTAGAGAAGGAGTTTCTCTTGAAAGAAGTGAGTGGCAGGAAAGTAGAACTTGATGAGGTAATTGTACCTTCTCTCAATTTGGAAAGTAGCACATCAGAGAAATCCGTTCCCGTGATGCCTACACCAACTAGAGAGGAAGCTAATGATGATGATCATGAAACTTGAGATCAAGTTACTACTGGACCTCGTAGGTCGAACAGAGCATGTTCCTCACCAGAGTGGTACAGTAATCATGTTCTGGAAGTCATGTTACTAGACCACGACGAACCTATGAACTATGAAGAAGCTATGATGAGCCCAAATTCCGATAAATGGCTTGAGGCCATGAAACCTGAGATAGGATTGCTACCTCTTGAGCACTGCGTTGGTTTTCCCTTGAAGAGGAAAGGGTGGTTGTCACAACCCTAGAATTTGGTTGCGGTTAGTTGCATAAGCATTCATGTCATCATGTTTAACTTCAGTTAAACTTGAAATGGGGAATGACTAAACCCTAGCACCAAACATAATTCAAATAGGTTCAACTCAAAACATTTTCATTGAAACCAAGATGCCCTTTAAAAATGTTCATGATCTAGTGAGAAAGGTGAAAACCTTATCCAGTGGTGATGCATATTTTTCATTGGCATTTTTGGTCTTTGAATTAAGTCACTAAGTATTTGAATTGGGGCTATAAATTTCTATAAATAATTACCTAGCCCCAATAATTCTGAAACTTTGTGTGGGGCCCTGGAATAATTATTTCAGCATCGACAAAAGATTTCAGCATTTTAAAAAAATTGATTTGGTTTAGTAACCAAATTCAAACAAACATGCAAAATAGAAAACAGAAATAAAAGAGAAAACAGAGGAGAGAGAGGAACCTTACATGTAGCTTACCTGGCAGCCCACTTACCTCGGCCCAGTTCCTGTGACAGCCCAACCGGCCCGACTGGCCCAGTGGCCAGTCATCGTTCTCCTCTTGCTAGGAGGACGCATCGCGCGTGGCCGCCGCTCGCGAGCACGCGCCTCGCCAGCTCCTGCTTACCGCTGAGGGCCTGGACACCTCCACGAGTGCCACGCAGACCCCCTCGACCCTCTCTCACTCTCCCTCGCTCTCACCCCTTCCCTGGATCTCTCTCGCGCGCGCGTCTGAGTGAGCTCGTCGCCGCTGATCGTTGCTGCCGTGGCCACCGTCTCCGCCTCGCCCCTCTGACGTGCCTACAAGCTCCGCGACATCGTCCTCGTCATCCCCACCGAGCCAAGCAAGCCGGGGCGCGCTGTAGCGTCGTCATCACCACCATCTTCCACCTCGGGAGCCGATCACTGCCGCCGTCCGAGCCTTCCCAAGCCCGCTGAGACCGTCAACGACCTCTACGTGAGCCCCTGCTTCAAACCCCTCTTCTTCCCCACGAGTTTGCACCCTCTAGGCCATAGTTCCACCATGGCCGAAGCTTGCCTCCGCTCGAGCTTGTCGTCGGCGTCGCTCCGGCGACCATTTGGTCATCCCGTGCTACCCAACATGCTTAACCCACCGCATAGTGCCTCTCAAGCGCCTCAATTCGTGCGTTCGCGCGTTTGCACACTGCAGCCCCAACCCCGTACATGGCTGAACTCCGGCGGCCGCAAAAGAGCTCGCCGCCATCAGCTTCGGCCACCCCAGCTGATGCCGCTTGTTGCCTTGGATGCGCCTCACTCCCAGGAACCCGTAGGAGCAAACCGCACATCGAATGGTGCTCCGTCGCGAGCGCACGGTGCACCTCCGCCGTCGGCCGTGGTCGTCGCCGGCGAAACTCCCGTGGCTCACGTGGCACCATTAGTTTAGGTACTAATCGCATTTAGTTAGTGTCCCGTGTCGTTGACATATGGGCCCCACGCCCTAATTAACCCCGGGTTTTATATCCTATTTAGTTTAGATTAAACCAGCAGGACCCACGCGTCAGAGTTGACCCTACTGACATGGCCGTTGACCTGGCCCACCTGTCAATGAGCTAAACAGCCCTGTGTCACTCACGTGTGGCCCCCACATGTCACGTTTAACCTGGAGCGACCCGTTGACCTGCTGACGTCAACCAGACGTCATGCTGATGCAGTAAATATTTTCTGGGATTTTAAATAAATTAGAGATGGTTTATTTATTTTAGAAAATGTCCAAAAATTCATAGTAATTTAACCGTAACTCCAGATCAAACAAATTATATATGAAAAATGATCAGAAAAATCCAATCTATCCACCTGTACTGGTTTCATGCATGATAAAGGAACTTAACCTTGCTATTTATTGCAAAACATGATAAGGCACTATTTAAATTCATAAATTGAGTTTGGGATTGAACCTTTGGTTCAAAATGACCCAAACCCATTTGGTTGTAATTGCATTAGGCCAACACACTCATATTCCCATGTCATGATCATGCATCATATTGTGAATTGCATTGATTGTGTTCTTCCTTGTTTGCCGGTATTTGTCCCCTCTGAGTAGACGACGTTCCGACGATGAGTTCGATGACACCGATGAAGAGCTACACTATCTTCAAAAGTGTCAGGCAAGAAAAAACCCCTTGTTCATTCCGATACAACCCCAATCTCTCGCTCCTGCTCTCTTTTACTGCATTAGGAAAACAACGATTCAACTGTTACATGTTGCGGTAGTTGAACCCCTTTTCCTCTGCATGACCTGTCATTGCCACAGTAAATAGATGAAACCCACTAGAATGAGTAGGAGTTGTTTGAGCCCTGATGTGCCTACTCATTCATGCTTGTTGTCATGCCTGCTCCTGCTTAGAGTTGAGTCAGGTCTGATTCATCGGGGATGAATTGGAAGGGTGATGAACATGTCCTACTGGGTGTGAGCTAAGTGTGTGAACACGATTTGGTAAAGTTAGTGGTGAGAGGCCATGCAGGAGTACATGGTGGGTTGTCTCATTGAAACCGTCCTCAGGAACTGATTTCTATGTTTGTGATCCATGAACAATTACTACCACACATTGAGTTCCGGTAACTCGACCCCTCTTGGCTTATTAATCGCCTCGATCTCTGTCCAGGAGTTGCAACTAGTTTCTGGTGTTTGTAGGACATGTGTTGGGGGCCGTGTGTAGCGTTGACCCTAGGGGTGGGCTATGTTGCGGTAGAGACACGAGGCACGGTGTACCGAGACGCTCGTTTGGTGCCTCGGGAACCCTGCTCTCATCGTTTGGGGTCGTGAGCGAAACCCCAGCCGGATCTCCTTGCGGGTGGAACCTGAATAGGCGATAAACCTAGACTAGATACTTGTGTTGTTAGTCAGGTCGTGGATGACTCCCTCGCCAGGCTTCTGCTTGAAGGTTGCCGACATACACGATGTGTACATGGTGGTAAGTGGTGAGAGCGTGTGTGAAGAAGTACACCCCTGCAGGGTTAACATCATCTATTCGAATAGTCGTGTCCGCGGTAAAGGACTTCTGGGTTGCCTGTACAGTTCATAGACAAGTGAAAGTGGATACTCTAAAATGCGCAAGATAAGTGTGAGTGCTATGGATGGCGTTCTCGTAGGGAGACGGGAGCGGATCCATAGTGGTGTATTGATATGGTGAATATGTGGACTCGTGTGCGCCACCTCGAAAGAGTTACCAGCAGTTGTAGTCTAGGATAGCCACCGAGTCAAAGCTGGCTTGCTGCAATTAAACTCCACCACCCCCTTTGTTAATACTGATGCATATGTATATAGTTCTGATGTAAGTCTTGTTGGGTACATTTGTACTCACGTTTGCTTAATTTATGTTTTGCAAAGAGACTTCAGTCTCGCTAGTAGTTCCGCGTGGACTTCGACGTTTAGGTTGTTACCTCAGCTACGATCTTGTAACCCCGGGAGGGTCTTGTAGATAGTCAGGCTTCTCAGCCTTTTTCATTTGTAGTTGTCTATACTCAGACATGTTTAAGCTTCCGCTTGTGCTATTGCTTGTATGACTTGATTGCTGGGTCATGAGACCCATGTTTGTAATATCTGGATCTTCGGAGCCTAGTCAATAAATACTCTGAGTCGTAGAGTCTTGTTGTGATGCCATGTTGTATTTGCACATATCGAGCATATTGTGTGTATGATTTTGAAATGCTTGGTATGTGTGGGATCCGACAACCTAGTTGTTTATCCTTGGTAGCCTCTCTTATGGGGAAATGTGGTCTAGTGCTTCCACTAAGCCATGGAAGTCTGCTACAGCCCGGTTTACCGGAGTCCTGCTAGCCTAGTTACTACTGCTCCGGAACACTTAGACTGGCCAACATGTGATCCACTTCGTTCCTGTGTCTGTCCCTTCGGGGAAATGTCACGCGGTGACTTCCGGAGTCCTGCTAGCCTGCTACAGCCCGGGTTCCTAGAGTCCTGTTAGGCCAGTTGCTACAACCTGGATTCACACGCTGATGGCCGAGACGTTCAATGTTGGTTCATGTATGGTTGTCCCCGTAAGTTAGTGCCACTTCGGGTTCACGACTAGTCATGTCGGCCCGGGTTCTCTGTCATATGGATGCTAGCGACACTATCATATACGTGAGCCAAAAGGCGTAAACGGTCCTTGGCCAGGTAAGGTGGCACCCGTGGGAATACCATGCGTGAGGCCGCAAAGTGATATGATGTGTTACATGCTAGATCGGTGTGACTTAGAATCGGGGTCCTGACAGCTTTGGTATCAGAGCCTGACTGCATGTAGGATTACCAAGCCAAACTGGTCGAAGTTGAGTCTAGAAATGCTTTAGTTATATAAGGGATTTGGTTGTGGAAGGGAACGTAAGGCTCTTTTTACTCCTTTACCTTATGCCCTTCTGATCTGAGTCATCCTCTTCTCTTCTACGGGGATTAAGAACTAGGCTTCTCATCTTCTATCAGGATCACGTGTTACTGATCTGTAGACTTATAGGATTGATAAGTTTCAAGCCCAAGTTCAGTTCCTACTACTTCCGTATGTTCATAGCTGGCCTCAGAACCTTGATATTGTGATGTTGAGTGGTCATGCCACTATTTTGCAAGATGTCTCAAATCTTTTGAGCATTTACAGCTGTTATGCTATCCGAGTCACCCCAGGTTTCTAAATAATCTGATGCATTGCAACTCCCTTCTTTCTGTTCCCGATGTTCTTTTGGGCCAGATTAACCACACTAACCAGTGTGTTGAGGTACTTCATTACCTCGGTATATATGTTGGAACTATTATTATGACCCTAGGTGTCTTAGAGGATCACCTGGTAATCTAGCCATGTTTGGTGTTCCCAGTGTGATGAATCTGGCCACCATTCTCGAAAGCATCTCATGATGTTATTAGCTAGTAGGTATTCCATCCCTGGGTTCTTGAACCCAAGATTCGCTCTACTTACTTTCTGTTGATAGTGTTGCTCGTTCCTTTAGGATATTAGCAACCTTTGCGATAGACCTCGATGTCCGTGGTATTTCTTTCTTCCAAATACCATGAACCATCCTGGCAAAGCTCATCCTGAACCAAAAGATCACAATAAGAGTGCTCTTAAAGAGTTTTCCATATTCCATAGTTATGGATCTACTAGTCCTTCTTTTTCTGCATGGGTTATCTGGAAGAAACCTATTGAACTTGGTTCGACATACTAATCTATGCATCCACAACTCAGAAAGTTATATGCTCCTTTGAGTTGTCCCTCTTTAGTTGTATTCTGACCCTCGTCTATCAATTGATAGTCAAGAGTATGTGCGCATTCGTTCATCGATACCTATTACTCTTGTGGTCTGTCAAGCCATTCTATTTCAGAATGACTAGGAGAAACAAACTCCAGTACCTCATCCATATCCAAGGTTGGGTCAAAATAGTTGTGTATCACAGATCAAAATGCCAATCCATCTTCTGATTCTGTTCTACCCTGAAGTATTGCCCTCTTGATGTCAGAAATGTCATGAGAATTGCACCAACTCTTATGAATTCTTGATGCAGTGATACTTCTCGCCATCATCATTCGTTCATCGGTTCTGTGTTGTTGCAACTGGAATACCGACAAGTGAACTATGATGTGTGAAATCAATACTCCTAGCAACCCTGTTGCTTGGTGGTTAATGGACGATAATTTCATTCTTAGCGTGTTGGTTATTGAATCACCATCCTAAGATTGATCGTGTTACCTAGTCCATATTTCCTGGTGCACTCTCCGATCAATGAGTTTGGATTATGTTAATTCCTCGCTCTTTTGATCATATCGTCTTGCCTGAAGAGCAAGATTATGCTTGAGCTTAATAACATATCGGTGGTTCGTGATTTTTCGATTATCTTCCCGGAAGTATCACCAGGTTGTTCCCTGACTGTTATGTTGAGCTCGTGATCAAGTTGGTTTTCTTATAAATCACCCCTTGTCCAAGAATCTGTGTTGGATATCCCTGAGCTAGTTGGTTGAGCTAGACAACAACTTGGAGAGTTGGAAGGTAAAAGCTTTGCTTAACTTAGTTCATCTCTAAGGGATATCTTCTGTGTGTGTGTGTGTGTGTTGAAGAAAGATGATATCTTCATCGATTGATCCTCCTGATCAATTGTCGGTGCTATTGTCTTAACCAATCTTTGATTTGAGTATGGGCTAACGTCAAATCAAATCAGAACCAATGATGTTCATAATGTTGTCTTACTCGTGGTTTTTCCTCGAGCATACTCCGTTATATCTTTTGTTCTGACCAATGTTATCGCCTTGTTCACATAGTTGTGGAATCCCATCTTCATGGGAGTCTTGATGACTTGTTGTTGAGCCCATCAGCAGCATTTTATCTCCTCCATGATTCGTGTTGAACATCAAGCTAGTGTTGTAAACTTACATAGGCATTATCTTCGTGCTAACCCACGAAGTATATATTTGGGGTAAGAAGTGATTTTCTCTAGTTCATGTGCATGTGATTGCTACCTCTTGAGCACTGCGTTGGTTTTTCCCCGAAGAGGAAGGGATGATGCAGCAAAGTAGCGTAAGTATTTCCCTCAGTTTTTGAGAACCAAGGTATCAATCCAGTAGGAGGCTACACGCGAGTCCCTTGTACCTGCACAAAACAAATAAATCCTCGCAACCAACGCGATAAGGGGTTGTCAATCCCTACACAGCCACTTACGAGAGTGAGATCTGATAGATATGATAAGATAATATTTTTGGTATTTTTATGATAAAGATGTAAAGTAAAATAAAAGCAAAGGAAATAACTAAGTATTGGAAGATTAATATGATGAAGATAGACCCGGGGGCCATAGGTTTCACTAGTGGCTTCTCTCAAGAGCATAAGTATTCTACGGTGGGTGAATGAATTACTGTTGAGCAATTGCCAGAATTGAGCATAGTTATGAGAATATCTAGGTATGATCATGTATACAGGCATCTTGTCCGAGACAAGTAGACCGACTCCTGCCTTTATCTACTACTATTACTCCACTCATCGACCGCTATCCAGCATGCATCTAGAGTATTAAGTTAATGAAAACAGAGTAACGCCTTAAGCAAGATGACATGATGTAGAGGGATAAACTCATGCAATATGATGAAAACCCCATCTTGTTATCCTCGATGGCAACAATAAAATACGTGCCTTGCTGTCCCTACTATCACTGGGAAAGGACACCGCAAGATTAAACCCAAAGCTAAGCACTTCTCCCATTGCAAGAAAGATCAATCTAGTAGGCCAAACCAAACTGATAATTTGAAGAGACTTGCAAAGATAACCAATCATACATAAAAGAATTCAGAGAAGATTCAAATATTGTTCATAGATAGACTTGATCATAAACCCACAATTCATCGGTCTCTACAAACACATCGCAAAAAGAAGATTACATCGAATAGATCTCCATAAGAGAGGGGGAGAACATTGTATTGAGATCCAAAAAGAGATAAGAAGCCATCTAGCTAATAACTATGGACCCGTAGGTCTGAGGTGAACTACTCACACTTCATCGGAGGGGCTATGGTGATGATGTAGAAGCCATCCGTGATGGATACCCCCTCCGGCGGAGCTCCGGAACAGGCCCCAAGATGGGATCTCATGGATATAGAAAGTTGCGGCAGTGGAATTAGGGTTTTGGCTTCGTGTCTGATCGTTTGGGGGTATGTAGGTATATATAGGAGGAAGGAGTACGTCGGTGGAGCAACAGGGGGCCCACGAGGGTGGAGGGCGCGCCTGGGGGTAGGCGCGCCCCCTACCTCATGGCCTCCTCCTTTGTTTCTTGACGTAGGGTCCAAGTCCCTTGGATCATGTTCGGTGAGAAAATCACGTTCCGAAAGGTTTCATTCCGTTTGGACTCCGTTTGATATTCCTTTTCTTCGAAACCCTAAAATAGGCAAAAAAAACATCAATTCTGGACTGGGACTCCGGTTAATAGGTTAGTCCCAAAAATAATATAAAATTGGATAATAAAGCCCAATAATGTCCAAAACAGTAGATAATACAGCATGGAGCAATCAAAAATTATAGATACGTTGGAGACGTATCAAGCATCCCCAAGCTTAATTCCTGCTCGTCCTCGAGTAGGTAAATGATAAAAACAGGATTTTTAATGCGGAGTGCTACTTGTCATAATTTTAATGTAATTCTTCTTAATTGTGGTATGAATATTCAGATCCGAAAGATTCAAGATAAAAGTTCATATTGACACAAAAATAATAATACTTCAAGCATACTAACTAAGCAATTATGTCCTCTCAAAATAACATGGCCAAAGAAAGTTCATCCCTACAAAATCATATAGTTTAGTCATGCTCCATTTTCGTCACACAAGAATGCTCTCATCATGCACAACCCCGATGACAAGCCAAGCAATTGTTTCATACTTTAGTAATCTCAAACCTATAAACTTTCACGCAATATATGAGCGGGAGCCATGGATATAGCACTATGGGTGGAATATAATATGATGATGGGGGTTATGTGGAGAAGACAAAAAGGAAGAAAGTCTCACATCAACGAGGATAATCAATGGGCTATGCAGATGCCCATCAATTGATGTTAATGCAAGGAGTAGGGATTGCCATGCAACGGATGCACTAGAGCTTATAAATGTATGAAAGCTCAACAAAAGAAACTAAGTGGGTGTGCATCCAACTTGGTTGCTCAGGAAGAACTAGGGCACTTGAGGAGGCCCATTGTTGGAATATACAAGCCAAGTTCTATAATGAAAATTCCCACTAGTATATGAAAGTGACAAAACAAAAAGCTCTCTATCATGAAGATTATGGTTCTACTTTGAAGCACAAGTGTGGAAAAAGGATAGTAGCATTGTCCCTTCTTTATATATATTTTTTATTTGGCCTTCTTTTTTTGGCCTTTCTTTTTTTTCTTTTTTTAGGACAACGCTCTATGAATGATGGTCATCACACTTCTATTTACTTACAACTCGATACTAGAACAAAAGATGACTCTATATGAATGCCTCCGGCGGTGTACCAGGATATGCAATGAACCAAGAGTGACATGTATGAAAATTATGAACGGTGGCTTTGCCACAAATACCATGTCAACTACATGATCATGCTAAGCAATATGACAATGATGAATGTGTCATGATAAATGGAATGGTGGAAAGTTGCATGGCAATATATCTCGGAATGGCTATGGAAATGCCATAATAGGTAGGTATGGTGGCTGTTTTGAGGAAGATATGAGGAGGTTTATGTGTGAAAGAGCGTATCATATCACGGGGTTTTGATGCACCAGCGAAGTTTGCACCAACTCTCAATGTGAGAAAGGGCAATGCACGATACCGAAGAGGCTAGCAATGATGGAAGGGCGAGAGTGCGTATAATCCATGGACTCAACATTAGTCATCAAGAACTCACATACTTACTGCAAAAATCTACAAGTCATCAAAGCCCAAGCACTACGCGCATGCTCCTAGGGGGATAGATTGGTAGGAAAAGACCATCGCTCGTCCCCGACTGCCACTCATAAGGAAGACAATCAAATAACACCTCATGTTTCAAATTTGTTACATAACATTTACCATACGTGCATGCTACGGGACTTGCAAACTTCAACACAAGCATTTCTCAAATTCACAACTACTCAACTAGCACAACTTTGATATTATTACCTCCATATCTCAAAACAATCATCAAGCATCAAACTTCTCTTAGTATTCAAAACACTCATAAGAAAAAAATTACTAATCTTGAACACCTAGCATATTAGGATTATTTAAGCAAATTACCTGTTATTTAAGACTCTCAAAATAATATAAGTGAAGCATGAGATATCAATAGTTTCTATAAAACAAATCCACCACCATGCTCTGAAATATATAAGTGAAGTACTAGAGCAAAACTATATAACTCAAAAAGATATAAATGAAGCACATAGAGTATTCTAACAAATTCCAAATCATGTATGGCTCTCTCAAAAGGTGTGTACAGCAAGGATGATTGTGGTAATATAAAAATCAAAGACTCAAATCATACAAGACGCTCCAAGCAAAACACATATCATGTGGTGAATAAAAATATAGCTCCAAGTAAAGTTACCGATAGAAGTAGACGAAAAGAGGGGATGCCTTCCGGGGCATCCCCAAGCTTTGGCTTTTAGGTGTCCTTAGATTATATTGGGGGTTCCATGGGCATCCCCAAGCTTAGTCTCTTGCCACTCCTTGTTCCATAATCCATCAAATCTTTACCCAAAACTTGAAAACTTCACAACACAAAAATTAAAGTAGAAAATCTCGTGAGCTCCGTTAGCAAAAGAAAACAAAAGACCACTTCAAGCTACTGTAATGAACTAATTATTTATTTATATTGGTGTTAAACCTACTGTATTACAACTTCTCTATGCTTTATAAACTCTATTACTAGCCATAGATTCATCAAAATAAGCAAACAACACACGAAAAATAGAATCTGTCAAAAACAGAACAGTCTGTAGTAATCTGTAGCTAGCGCAGGATCTGGAACCCCAAAAATTCTAAAATAAATTTCTTGACGTGAGTAATTTATCTATTAATCATCTGAATAAAATAATTAACTAAATAGCACTTTCCAAATAACAATGGCAGCAGTTCTCGTGAGCGCTAAAGTTTCTATTTTTTTACAGCAAGATATCAAGACTTTCCCCAAGTCTTCCCAACGGTTCTACTTGGCACAAACACTAATTAAACATAAAAAACACAAGCTAAACAGAGGCTAGATAAATTATTTATTACTAAACAGTATCAAAAAGAAAGGAATAAAAATAAAATTGGGTTGCCTCCCAACAAGCGCTATCGTTTAACGCCCCTAGCTAGGCATAAAAAGCAAGGATAGATCTAGGTATTGCCATCTTTGGTAGGCAATCCATAAGTGGCTCTCATTATAGATTCATAAGGTAATTTAATTTTATTTCTAGGAAGGTGTTCCATGCCTTTCCTTAACGGAAATTGGAATCTAATATTTCCTTCCTTCATATCAATAATTGCACCAATCGTTCTAAGGAAAGGTCTACCAAGAATAATAGGACATGAAGGATTGCAATCTATGTCAAGAACAATAAAATCTACGGGTACATAATTCCTATGCAACAATAAGAACATCATTAATTCTTCCCATAGGTTTCTTAATAGTGGAATCCGCAAGATGCAAGTTTAGAGAGCAATCATCAAAATCACGGAAACCTAACAAATCGCACAAAGTCTTTGGAATCGTGGAAACACTAGCACCCAAATCACATAAAGCATAGAACTCATGATATTTAATTTTAATTTTAATAGTTGGTTCCCACTCATCATAAAGTTTTCTAGTGATAGAAACTTCCAATTCAAGTTTTTCTTCATAAGATTGCATCAAGGCATCAATGATATGTTTAGTGAACGCTATATTTTGACTATAAGCGTGAGGAGAATTTAGCATGGATTGCTACAAGGAAATGCAATCAATCAAAGAGCAATTTTCATAATTAAATTCCTTGAAATCCAAAATAGTGGGTTTAGCAACATCTAGGGTTTTAATTTCTTCGATCCCACTTTCATCAATTTTAGCATCAAGATCTAAAAACTCTGAATTCTTGGAACGCCTTCTAGGTAAAGGTGGATCATATTCAGTCCCATCATTATTAAGATTCATATTGCAAAACAAAGATTTAATAGGGGACACATCAATAACTTTTAGATCTTCATCTTTATTTTCATAGGGATCCGGTTTAGCGACCATCCTATTAACTAAGGTAGCCCGCTTATCCGAAATTTCAGCAGTCAATTTCTCAAGATGAGCAATTTGGGATCTTAACCCATAAAATTCTTTAGAAATATCATTGAGCTCTTTATTCATAAAACTTTTTTGTTCCTTAAGCTCGTTTCTAAAGAAACTATTATGCTCGAATTGCAAGACCATAAAACTCCTAACATTGTTTTCGATTTCTTCTAACCTTTTAAGGTGAAGATCACCAAATCGGGTTAGAGCCATCGAGACAAGCAAGCAATCCAACACACAAGCAAACAAAAAGCAAGAGGGCAAAAAGGCAAATAGAGAAAGAGAGGGAGGATAGAGAGAGGGGGTGAATAAAACGGCAAGGGTGAAGTGGGGGAGAGGAAAACGAGAGGCAAATGGCAAATAATGTAATGCAGGAGATAAGGATTGTGATGGGTACTTGGTATATTGACTTTTGCGTAGACTCCCCGGCAACAGCACCAGAAATCCTTCTTGCTACCTCTTGAGCACTGCGTTGGTTTTTCCCCGAAGAGGAAGGGATGATGCAGCAAAGTAGCGTAAGTATTTCCCTCAGTTTTTGAGAACCAAGGTATCAATCCAGTAGGAGGCTCTGCGCGAGTCCCTTGTACCTGCACAAAACAAATAAATCCTCACAACCAACGCGATAAGGGGTTGTCAATCCCTACATGGCCACTTACGAGAGTGAGATCTGATAGATATGATAAGATAATATTTTTGGTATTTTTATGATAAAGATGCAAAGTAAAATAAAAGCAAAGGAAATAACTAAGCATTGGAAGATTAATATGATGAAGATAGACCTGGGGGCCATAGGTTTCACTAGTGGCTTCTCTCAAGAGCATAAGTATTCTACGGTGGGTGGACAAATTACTGTTGAGCAATTGATAGAATTGAGCATAGTTATGAGAATATCTAGGTATGATCATGTATATAGGCATCACGTCCGAGACAAGTAGACCGACTCCTGCCTGCATCTACTACTATTACTCCACTAATCGACCGCTATCCAGCATGCATCTAGAGTATTAAGTTAATGAAAAAAGAGTAATGCCTTAAGTAAGATGCCATGATGTAGAGGGATAAACTCATGCAATATGATGAAAACCCCATCTTGTTATCCTCGATGGCAACAATACAATACGTGCCTTGCTGCCCCTACTGTCACTGGGAAAGAACACCATAAGATTGAACCCAAAGCTAAGCACTTCTCCCATTGCAAGAAAGATCAATCTAGTAGGCCAAACCAAACTGATAATTCAAAGAGACTTGCAAAGATAACCAATCATACATAAAAGAATTTAGAGAAGATTCAAATATTGTTCATAGATAGACTTGATCATAAACCTACAATTCATCGGTCTCAACAAACACACCGCAAAAAGAAGATTACATCGAATAGATCTCCATAAGAGAGGGGGAGAACATTGTATTGAGATCCAAAAAGAGATAAGAAGCCATCTAGCTAATAACTATGGACCCGTAGGTCTGAGGTGAACTACTCACACTTCATCGGAGGGGCTATTGTGATGATGTAGAAGCCCTCCGTGATGGATACCCCCTCCGGCGGAGCTCCGGAACAGGCCCCAAGATGGGATCTCGTGGATACAGAAAGTTGCGGCAGTGGAATTAGGGTTTTGGCTCCGTGTCTGATTGTTTGGGGGTACATTGGTATATATAGGAGGAAGGAGTACGTCGATGGAGCAACAGGGGGCCCACGAGGGTGGAGGGCGCGCCTGGGGGGTAGGCGCGCCCCCCTACCTCATGGCCTCCTCCTTTGTTTCTTGACGTAGGTTCCAAGTCCCCTGGATCATGTTCGGTGAGAAAATCACGTTCCCGAAGGTTTCATTCCGTTTGGACTCCATTTGATGTTCCTTTTCTTCGAAACCCTAAAATAGGCAAAAAAAAAACAACAATTCTGGGCTGGGCCTCCGGTTAATAGGTTAGTCCCAAAAATAATATAAAAGTGGATAATAAAGCCCAATAATGACCAAAACAGTAGATAATATAGCATGGAGCAATCAAAAATTATAGATACATTGGAGACGTATCAGTGATGTAAGTTGTCGCCGTGAATTTGAGAAAGTTTATTTTGCTTCCGTTGGAACCATCCTAAGTTGGTCATGCATGTGCGAAGTATTCTTTGGTTTGGTAGATTAATTACCTCCATCCCATATGTATTCCGTAGCACACCAAGCCACTGATTGATTTGTTCAAGGAGAAGAAGTTCCTTCTTAAGAGCTAATCCGGACTTATGTAAGGACTTTGATATCCTCTTTGATGGTTCCCCACCTGAACTCAGTAGTGTTTTATTGTAAGACTACTTTGTGGTCATGCTTGTCTTGGACAACATGTTCACATGTGTGTAGCAGAACCAGCTCATGCTTTGGAGCTTGCTATCGTAGTTTATTCCCCGAGAATCTCACAACGCTATCTCGTCGATTTGTGTTACAAACTTTCATTTTCTTTCTAGACTTGATGAGTCCGGAATATCATGTTACCAACCAGATCTGAATCTCAGGCAGATATGATGGTTGGAACTTTTCCAAGATCTGTTATGTAGGTCCCGACAAGGTTAATGTTCTGGCCGACACACCTAGCCGGAAGATCTATCACTGTAGCATCTTGATTGAGCAAGTTGACCGTCTTCTCCATGAGGATTTCGAGTGACTTATTATAGAAGTTGTTCCTTATGGATCCTTTGTATTCTAAAGTCCGACCTTTACTTGATGGCTACATTGATGCTTTTAAGCATGACCGTGGTAACCAGTACATCAAGGAGAACATTAGAAGCGGAGTGCTAAATGTCTCTTGGTCGAATCTGAGGAAGTGTTTTCTTCCTTTGCATCTGCAACGTCCATCACTATTCATCATGGTAGTATGTGTGTTGCCAGGATCCTCGACATGGATGCTGGTAAGAGCCTGATGAATATGGAAATGCTCAAGTTCTTGAGAGCATGCTCAGACACTAGGTTATATCCTCGGTATCAATTGGAATGTGCCTTACGTTTGCCGAGTTGTCTTAAAACTCTAGTTTCCTTTCCAAACTGAGTATGCCATTCTTTCGACCCTTCAAACGATCAATTGTGATTTTCCTTAGGTTGGTATAGAGAGTTTCAATGATCTCTGTTATAAAAGTAATTCTCTTTGCCACTTAAGGGAATAATTCTACGAGTCACCTTCCGCGAGGTGTCCTGTTATGGAATCATGGCAATTTTCTCCTCACAACCTTGAAAACCATGCACCATCCTACTCCAGCATGGAATTGTTGCCTACCAAGTGAACCATCATCATCTGTTTCACTCCATTCCTCTGGACGTATGTTGTATGTCTCAACTTGAGAGATGTTTCAATGTCTCACTCCATTAGTTGATCCTGAGTTGTTCAATCTTTGAAAAGATCAACTCTTCTAGAGTTTTCCCTTTCTTCTCGTTCTCGTGTTGGATGAAGATCTAGAAAGCAAAGACGTCAAGATCAATTTGAATCAATGAATCAACATCTTCGAGAAGGGCAATTGGATCATGAAGATCGTGTTAGCTCTGTGTCCCCTCTGTCTTCTTACCACATGTCTTGAATCTCGGGACAAGATTCTTGTTTAGTGGGGGTGAGTTGTCACAACCCCAGAATTTGGTTGCAGTTAGTTGCATAAGCATTCATGTCATCATGTTTAACTTCAGTTAAACTTGAAATGGGGAATGACTAAACCCTAGCACCAAACATAATTCAAATAGGTTCAACTCAAAACATTTTCATTGAAACCAAGATGCCCTTTAAAATGTTCATGATCTAGTGAGAAAGGTGAAAACCTTATCCAGTGGTGATGCATATTTTTCATTGGCATTTTTGTTCTTTGAATTAAGTCACTAAGTATTTGAATTGGGGCTATAAATTTCTATAAATAATTATCTAGCCCCAATAATTCTGAAACTTTATGTGGGGCCCTGGAATAATTATTTCAGCATCCACAAAAAAATTCAGCATTTAAAAAAATGATTTGGTCCGGTAACCAAATTCAAACAAACACGCAAAGTAGAAACCAGAAACAAAAGAGAAAACAGAGGAGAGAGAGGAACCTTACATGTAGCTTACCTGGCAGCCCACTTACCTCGGCCTAGTTCCTGTGACAGCCCAACCGGCCCGACTGGCCCAGTGGCCAGTCATCGTTCTCCTCTTGCCAAGAGGACGCGGTGCGCGTGGCCGCCACTCGCGAGCACGCGCCTCGCCAGCTCCTGCTTGCCGCCGAGGGCCTGGACACCTCCACGAGTGCCACGCAGACCCCCTCGATCCTCTCTCACTCTTCCTCGCTCTCACACCCTTCCCTGGATCTCTTTCTCTCACGCGCGTCCGAGCGAGCTCGTCGCCGCCGATCGCTGCTGCCGCGGCCACCATCTCCGCCTCGCCCCTCTAACGTGCCTACGAGCTCCGCGACATCGTCCTCGTCATCCCCACCAAGCCAAGCAAGCCGGGGCACGCCGTAGCGTCGTCATCACCACCGTCTTCCACATCGGGAGCCAATCACCGCCGTTGTCGATTCACCACCGTACGCGCCTCCCCGAGCCCACTGAGACCGTCAACGACTTCTACGTGAGCCCCTGCTTCGAACCCCTGTTCTTCCCCACGCGTTTGCACCCTCTAGGCCATACTTCCACCATGGCCGAAGCTTACCTCCACTCGAGCTTGTCGCCGGTGTCGCTCCGGCAACCATTTGGTCATCCCGTGCTACCCAACATACTTAGCGCACCGTGTAGTGCCTCTCTATCGCCTCAGTTCACGCGTTTGCACGCCGCAGCCCCAACCCCGTACATGGCCGAACTCCGGCGGCCGCAAAAGAGCTCGCCGCCGTCAGCTCCGGCCACCCCAGCTGCTGCCGCTTGTTGCCTTGGATGCGCCTCACTCCCAGGAACCCGTAGGAGCAAACCGCGCATTGAATGGTGCTCCGTAGCGAGTGCACGGTGCACCTCCGCCGTCGGCCGTGGTCATCGCCGGCGAAACTCCGGTGGCTGACGTGGCATGATTAGTTTAGGTACTAATCGTGTTTAGTTAGTGTCCCGTGTCATTGACATATGGGCCCCACGCCCTAATTAACCCCAGGTTTTATTTCCTATTTAGTTTAGATTAAACCAGCGGGACCCACGCGTCAGAGTTGACCCTGCTGATGTGGCCGTTGACCTGGCCCACCTGTCAACGAGCTAAACAGCCCTATGTCACTGGCGTGTGGCCCCCACACGTCAAGTTTGACCTGGAGCGACCCGTTGACCTGCTGACGTCAACCAGACGTCATGCTGAAGCATTAAATATTTTCTGGGATTTTAAATAAATCAGAGATGACCGACACGTTCGATGTTGGTTCATGTATGCATGTCCCTGTAAGTTAGTGCCACTTTGGGTTCACGACTAGTCATGTTGGCCCGGGTTCTCTGTCATATGGATGCTAGCGACACTATCATATACGTGAGCCAAAAGGCGCAAACGGTCCCGAGCCAGGTAAGGTGGCACCCGTGGGAATACCGTGCGTGAGGCCGCAAAGTGATATGATGTGTTACATGCTAGATCGGTGTGACTTAGAATCGGGGTCCTGACAGTGGTGCAGTAAAGCAGCGTAAGTATTTCCCTTAGTTTTTGACAACCAAGGTATCAATCCAGTAGGAGACCACGTGCGAGTCACCTCGTAGCTACACACACAAATAAGAACCTCGCAACCAACGCGATAAAAGGGTTGTCAATCCCTTCACGGCCACTTGCAAGAGTGAGATCTGATAGAGATGATAATAATAAGATAAATATTTTTGGTATTTTTATGATATAGATTGAAAGTAAATATATCAAAATAAAATACATTGGAAACTTGTATGATGGAGAATAGACCCGGGGGCCATAGGTTTCACTAGTGGCTTCTCTCAAGAGCATAAGTATTACGGTGGGTGAACAAATTACTATCGAGCAATTGATAGAAAAGCGAATAATTATGAGAATATCTAGGCATGATCATGTATATAGGCATCATGTCCGTGACAAGTACACCGAAACGATTCTACATCTACTACTATTACTCCACACATCGACCGCTATCCAGCATGCATCTAGAGTATTAAGTTCATAAGAACAAAGTAACGCCTTAAGCAAGATGACATGATGTAGAGGGATAAACTCAAGCAATATGATGTAAACCCCATATTTTTATCCTCGGTGGAAACAATACAATACGTGTCATTTCCCTTTCTGTCACTGGGATCGAGCACTGCAAGATTGAACCCAAAGCTAAGCACTTCTCCCATTGCAAGAAAGATCAATGTAGTAGGCCAAACCAAACTGATAACTCGAAGAGACTTGCAAAGATAAACCAATCATACATAAAAGAATTCAGAGAAGATTCAAATATTGTTCATAGATAAACTTGATCATAAACCCACAATTCATCGGATCTCGGCAAACACACCGCAAAAGAAGATTACATCGAATAGATCTCCAAGAGAATTGAGGAGAACTTTGTATTGAGATCCAAAGAGAGAGAAGAAGCCATCTAGCTACTAGCTATGGACCCGAAGGTCTGAGGTAAACTACTCACACATCATTGGAGGGGCCACGGAGTTGATGTAGAGGCCTCCGTGATCAATGCCACCTCCGGCGGAGCTCCGGAAAAGGCCCCAAGATTGGATCTCTTGGGTATAGAAAGTTGCGGCGGGGGAAATAGGGTTTCGTGGTGCTCCTGGATGTTTGCGGGGTATATGGATATATATATATAGGAGGAAGAAGTAGGTCGGTGGAGCAACGAGGGGCCCACGAGGGTGGAGGGCGCGCCCAGGGGGTGGGCGCGCCCCACTGCCTTGTGGCCTCCTCGATTGATTCTTGACGTCCACTCCAAGTCTCCTGGATCATGTTCGTTCCAAAAATCACGCTCCCGAAGGTTTCATTCCGTTTGGACTCCGTTTGATATTCCTTTTCTGCGAGACACTGAAATAGGCAAAAAATAGCAATTTGGGCCGGGCCTCCGGTTAATAGGTTAGTCCCAGAAATAATATAAAAGTGGTAAAATAAGCCCATTAACATCCAAAATAGATAATATAATAGCATGGAACAATCAAAAATTATAGATACGTTGGAGACGTATCAAGGATCCATGTATGAGAACAAAGTGTGGACTTTGGTGGACTTTCCTCATGATCGTCGAGTCATAGAGAATAAATGGATCTTCAAGAAGAAGACTGAGATTGATGGTAATGTTACAGTCTATAATGCTCAAATTGTCGCAAAATGTTTTCGACAAGTTTAAGGAGTTGACTACGATGAGACTTTCTCACCCGTAGCGATGCTTTAGTCTGTCTGAATCATGTTAGCAATTGCCGCATTTTATGATTATGAAATCTGTAAAATGGACGTCAAAACTGCATTCCTTAATGGGTTTCTTAAAGAAGAGTTGTATATGATGCAACCATAAGGTTTTGTCGATCCTAAAGGTGCTAGCAAAGTGTGCAAGCTCCAGCAATCCATCTATGGACTGGTGCTGCCTCTTGAGCACTGCGTTGGTTTTCCCTTGAAGAGGAAAGGGTGATGCAGTGAAGTAGCGTCAGTATTTCCCTCAGTTTTTGAGAACCAAGGTATCAATCCAGTAGGAGGCCACACGCAAGTCCCTCGTACCTACACAAACAAATAAGAACCTCGCAACCAACGCGAAAAAGGGGTTGTCAATCCCTTCACGGTCACTTACGAGAGTGAGATCTGATAGAGATAATAATGATAAGATAAATATTTTTGATATTTTTATGATATAGATTGAAAGTAAAGATTGCAAAGTAAAATAGATTGGAAACTTATATGATGGATAATAGACCAGGGGGCCATAGGTTTCACTAGTGGCTTCTCTCAAGATAGCATAAGTATTACGGTGGTTGAAAAAATTACCGTCGAGCAATCGATAGAAAAGTGAATAATTATGGGAATATCTAGGCATGATCATGTATATAGGCATCACGTCCGTGACAAGTAGACCGACTCTTGCCTGCATCTACTACTATTACTCCACACATCGACCGCTATCCAATATGCATCTAGAGTATTAAGTTCACAAGAACAGAGTAACGCCTTAGGTAAGATGACATGATGTAGAGGGATAATATAAACCCCATCTTTTTATCCTTGATGGCAACAATAAAATACATGTCGTTTCCCTTTCTGTCACTCTGGGATCGAGCACTGCAAGATTGAACCCAAAGCTAAGCACTTCTCCCATTGCAAGAAAGATCAATCTAGTAGGCCAAACCAAACTGATAATTCGAAGAGACTTGCAAAGATAACCAATCATGCATAAAAGATTTCAGAGAAGAATCAAATATTGTTCATAGATAGACTTGATCATAAACCCACAATTCATCAGATCTCGACAAACACACCGCAAAAAGAGTTACATCGAATAGATCTCCAAGAAGATCGAGGGGAAATTTGTATTGAGATCCAAAGAGAGAGAAGAAGCCATCTAGCTAATAACTATGGACCTGAAGGTCTGAAGTAAACTACTCACACATCACCGGAGAGGCCATGGAGTTGATGTAGAGGCCCTCCGTGATCGCTGCCCCCTCCGGCGGAGGTCCGGAAAAGGCCCCAAGATGGGATCTCTTGGGTACAGAAGGTTGCGGCGGTGGAAATAGGGTTTCGTGGTGCTCCTGGATGTTTTCGTGGTATGTGAACATATATAGGAGGAAGAAGTAGGTCGGTTGAGCCACGAGGGGGAGGGCGCGCCCCCTGCCTCGTGGACGCCTCGTTCGTTTCTTGACATCCACTCCAAGTCCTCTGGATCATGTTTGTTCCAAAAATCACGCTCCCGAAGGTTTCATTCCATTTGTACTCCGTTTGATATTCCTTTTCTGCGAAACACTGAAATAGGCAAAAAAAAACAGCAATTTGCACTGAGCCTTGGGTTAATAGGTTAGTCCCAAAAATAATATAAAAGTGTAAAATAAATCCCATTAACATCCAAAACAGATAATATAATAGCATAGAACAATCAAAAATTATAGATACGTTGGAGACGTATCAAGCATCCTCAAGCTTAATTCATGCTCGTCCTCGAGTAGGTAAATGATAAAAACAGAATTTTTTTGATGTGGAATGCTTTGTAGCATGTTCTTCAATGTATTTTTATCTATTGTGGCATGAATGTTCAGATCCGATAGATTCAAGATAAAAGTTTATTGTTGACATAAAAATAGTAATACTCCAAGTATGCTAATCAAGCAATTATGTCTTATCAAAATACCATAGCCAAAGAAAACTTATCCCTACAAAATCATATAGTTTGGCCATGCTTCATTTTCGTCACACAAAATGCTCCCGTCATGCACAACCCCGATGACAAGTCGAGCAATTGTTTCATACTTAGCCTTTTCAAACTCTTTCAACTTTTACGCAATATATGAGCGCGAGCCATGGACATAGCACTATGGGTGGAATAGAATATGATGATTGAGGTTGTGTGCGAAGACAAAAAGGGAGGAAGTCTCACATTGACGAGACTAATCAATGGGCTATGCAAATGCCCACCGATTGATGTCAATGCAAGGAGTAGGGATTGCTATGCAACAAATGCACTATAGCTATAAATATATGAAAGTTCATCAAAGGAACTAAGTGGGTGTGCATCCAACTCGCTTGATCACGAAGACCTAGGGCATTTGAGGAAGCCCATCATTGGAATATACAAGCCAAGTTCTTTAATGAAAAATTCCCACTAGTATATGAAAGTGACAAAATAAGAGACTCTCTATCATCAAGATCATGGTGCTACTTTGAAGCACGAGTGTGGAAAAAGGATAGTAACATTGTCCCTTCTCTCTTTTTCTCTCTTTTTTTGTTTGGGCCTTTTTTATGGCCTCATTTTTCGTCCAGAGTCTCTTCCCTACTTGTGGGGGAATCATAGTCTCCATCATCCTTTCCTCACATGGGACAATGCTCTAATGATGATCATCACACTTTTATTTACTTACAACTCAAGAATTACAACTTGATACTTAGAAAAAAATATGACTCTATGTGAATGGCTTCGGCGGTGTACCGGGATTGCGATGAATCAAGAGTGACATGTATGAAAAATTAAGCACGGTGGCTTTGCCACAAATACAATGTCAACTACATGATCATGCAAAGCAATATGACAATGATGATGCGTGTCATAATAAATGGAACGGTGGAAAGTTGCATGGCAATATATCTTGGAATGGCTATGGAAATGCCATAATAGGTAGGTATGGTGGCTGTTTTGAGGAACATATAAGGAGGCTTATGTGTGATAAAGCGTATCATATCACGGGGTTTGGATGCACCGGCGAAGTTTCCACCAACTCTCAAGGTGAGAAAGGGCAATGCACGGTACCGAAGAGGCTAGCAATGATGGAAGGGTGAGAGTGCGTATAATCCATGGACTCGATATTAGTCATAAAGAACTCACATACTTATTGCAAAAATCTACAAGTCATCAAAACCAAGCACTACGCACATGCTCCTAGGGGGATAGATTGGTAGGAAAAGACCATCACTCGTCCCCGACCGCCACTCATAAGGAAAGCAATCAAAGAACACCCCATGCTTCAAATTTGTCACATAACGTTTACCATGCGTGCATGCTACGGGACTTTCTAACTTCAACACAAGTATTCATCAATTTCACAATTACTCAACTAGCACACCTCTAATATTACCACCTTTATATCTCAAAACAATCTATCAAGCATCCAACTTCTCTTAGCATTTAAAATTTATAACCAAAGTGAATTACCATGCTGTGCTAAAGGACTCTCAAAATTATATAAGTGAAGGATGAGAGATCAATTATTTCTATAAAATAAAACCACCGCCCTGCTCTAAAAGATATAAGCGAAGCACTAAAGCAAAGATTATTCAACTCAAAAGATATAAGTGAAGCACATAGAGTATTCTAATAAATTCCAATTCATGTGTGTCTCTCCCAAAATGTGTGTACAGCAAGGATGATTGTGGTAAACTAAAAAGAAAATATTCAAATCATACAAGACGCTCCAAGTAAAACACATATCATGTGGCGAATAAAAGTATAGCTCCAAGTAAAGTACCGATGGACGAAGACGAAAGAGGGCATGCCTTGCAGGGCATCCCCAAGCTTAGGCTTTTGGTTGTCCTTGGATTTTACCTTGGGGTGACTTGGGCATCCCCAAGCTTAGGCTCTTGCCACTCCTTTTCCATAATCC
Source organism: Triticum dicoccoides (assembly GCF_002162155.2). Taxonomy (NCBI): domain Eukaryota; kingdom Viridiplantae; phylum Streptophyta; class Magnoliopsida; order Poales; family Poaceae; genus Triticum; species Triticum dicoccoides. The sequence continues at coordinate 214,683,203 of NC_041392.1, read as the reverse complement.
ATCAAATCTTTGCCCAAAACTTAAAAACTTCACAACACAAAACTTAAAAGAAAATCTCGTGAGCTCCGTTAGTAAAAGAAAACAAACCACCACTTCAAGGTACTGTAATGAACTCATTATTTATTTATATTGGTGTTAAACCTACTGTATTCCAACTTCTCTATGGTTCATAAACTCTATTACTAGCCATAGATTCATCAAAATAAGCAAACAACACACGAAAAACAGAATCTGTCAAAAACAGAACAGTCTGTAGTAATCTGTAGGTTTCGAATACTTATGGAACCCCAAAAATTCTCAAATAAATTGCTGGACGTGAGGAATTTATCTACTAATCTTATTCAAAAATAATTAACTAAATAGCACTCCCAATAAAAAATGGCAGCAAATCCCGTGAGCGCTAAAGTTTCTGTTTTTTACAGCAAAATCGCAAAGACTTTCCCCAAGTCTTCCCAAAGGTTCTACTTGGCACAAACACTAATTAAAATAATAAAACCACATATGAACAGAGTCTAGATGAATTATTTATTAATAAACAGAATCAAAAGCAAGAAACAAAAATAAAATTGGGTTGCCTCCCAACAAGCGCTATCGTTTAACGCCCTAGCTAGGCATAAAAGCAAGGATAGATCTAGGTATTATCATCTTTGGTATGCAATCCATAAGTGGCTCTCATAATAGATTCATAAGGTAATTTAATTTTATTTCTAGGAAAGTGTTCCATGCCCAACCTTAACAGAAATTGGAATCTAATATTCCCTTCCTTCATATCAATAATTGCACCAGTTGTTCTAAGGAAAGGTCTACCAAGAATAATAGGACATGTAGGATTGCAATCTATATCAAGTACAATGAAATCTGTGGGCACATAATTCCTATTTGCAACAATAAGAACATCATTAATTCTTCCCATAGGTTTCTTAATGGTGGAATCCACAAGATGCAAGTTTAAAGAACAATCATCAAATTCACGGAAACCTAGCAAATCACACAAAGTTTTAGGGATCGTGGAAACACTAGCACCAAAATCACATAAAGCAAAGCATTAATGATCTTTAATTTTAATTTTAATAGTATGTTCCCACTCATCATGAAGTTTTCTAGGGATAGAAACTTCCAATTCAAGCTTTTCTTCATAAGATTGCATTAAAACATCAACGATGTGTTTAGTAAAAGCTTTATTTTGACTAGAAGCATGCGGAGAATTTAGCACGGATTGCAAAAAGGAAATACAATCCATTAAAGAACAATTATCATAATTAAATTCCTTGAAATTCAAGATAGTGGGTTCATTGCTATTTAAAGTTTTGACCTCTCCAATCCCACTTTTATCATTTTTTGCATCAAGATCTAAAAACTCCGAATTTTTGGGACACCTTCTAACTAAAGTTGACTCATCTCCAGTCCCATCATTATAAAGATTCAAATTTCAAAACAAGGATTTAATAGGGTACACATCAATCACTTTTAGATCTTCATCCTTATTATCATGAAAACTAGAAGAACACACTTTTACAAAACAATCTTTCTTAGCAAGCATCCTAGCGGTTCTTTCTTTGCACTCATTAATGGAAATTCTCATGGCTTTGAGAGACTCATTGATATCATGCTTAGGAGGAATATATCTAAGTTTCAAGGAATCAACATCAAGAGAAATTCTATCCATGTTCCTAGCCAACTCATCAATTTTTCTTCAATCAAAGCATTGAAACTCTTTTGCAAACTAATAAAATATTTAATATTAGATTCAAAATCAGAGGGCGTCTTATAATAATTTCCATAAGAATTGTTGTAGGAATTACCATAATTATTAGAGGAATTACTAGGAAACGGCCTAGGATAAAAATTACCCCTATATGCGTTATTGCCAAAATTGTTCCTACCAACAAAATTCACATCCATAGATTCATTATTATTCTCAATTAAAGTAGAAAAGGCATATCATTAGGATAAGAAGAAGCACTTTTATTAGCAAACAATTTCATAAGTTCATCCATCTTTCCACTCAAAACATTGATTTCTTCTATAGCATGCACCTTTTTATTAGTAGATCTTTCAGTATGCCATTGAGAATAATTAACCATAATATTATCTAGGAGTTTAGAAGCTTCTCCTAAAGTGATTTCCATAAAAGTGCCTCCCGCAGCCGAATCTAAAAGATTTCTAGAAGCAAAGTTCAATCCGGCATAAAAATTTTGTATAATCATCTAAAGATTGAAACCATGTGTAGGGCAATTACATATCATTAATTTCATCCTCTCCCAAGCTTGTGCAACATGTTCATGATCAAGTTGCTTAAAATTCATAATATCGTTTCTAAGAGTGATGATCTTAGTGGGAGGAAAATACTTAGAGATAAAAGCATCTTTGCACTTATTCGATGAATCAATACTATTTTTAGGCAAAGACGAAAACCAAGTTTTAGCACGGTCTCTAAGGGAAAATGGGAATTGCTTCAGTTTAAAAATATCATTATCCACATCTTTCTTCTTTTGCATATCACATAAATCAACAAAGTTGTTTAGATGGGTAGCGGCATCTTCACTAGGAAGGCCAGAAAACGAATCTTTCATGACAAGATTCATCATCGGTGAGAGGAGCAATCGGAGTGCTAATAAAATCATTATTGTTGGTATTGGAAAAGTCACACAATTTAGTATTATCTTGAGACATCGTGACGATCAAGCAATCCAACACACAAGCAAACAAGAAACAAGCAAAAAGAGACGAACTGGAAACAAGAAGGGGAATGGAAAAAGAGGGCAAATAAAACGGCAAGGGTGAAGTGGGGGAGAGGAAAATGAGAGGCAAATGGAAAATAATGTAATGCGAGGGATAAGAGTTTGTGATGGGTACTTGGTATGTATTGACTTGTGCGTAGACTCCCCAGCAACGGTGCCTGAAATCCTTCTTGCTACCTCTTGAGCACTGCGTTGGTTTTCGCTTGAAGAGGAAAGGTTGATGCAGCAAAGTAGTGTAAGTATTTCTCTCAGTTTTTGAGAACCAAGGTATCAATCCAGTAGGAGGCCACACGCAAGTCCCTCGTACCTACACAAACAAATAAGGACCTCGCAACCAATGCGATAAAGGGGTTGTCAATGCCTTCACGGTCACTTACGAGAGTGAGATCTGATAGAGATAATAATGATAAGATAAATATTTTGGGTATTTTTGTGATATAGATTGAAATTAAAGATTGCAAAGTAAAATAGATTGGAAACTTATATGATGGAGAATAGACACGGGGGCCATAGGTTTCACTAGTGGCTTCTCTCAAGATAGCATAAGTATTACGGTGGGTGAACAAATTACTGTCGAGCAATTGATAGAAAAGCGAATAATTATGAGAATATCTAGGCATGATCATGTATATAGGCGTCACGTCCATGACAAGTAGACCGACTCCTTCCTGCATCTACTACTATTACTCCACACATCGACCACTATCCAGCATACATCTAGAGTATTAAGTTCATAAGAACAGAGTAACGCCTTAGGTAAGATGACATGATGTAGAGGGATAAACTCAAGCAATATGATATAAACCCCAAATTTTTATCCCCAATGGCAACAATACAATACGTGTCGTTTCCTTTTCTGTCACTCTAGGATCGAGCACCGCAAGATTGAACCCAAAGCTAAGCACTTCTCCCATTGCAAGAAAGATCAATCTAATAGGCCAAACCAAACTGATAATTCAAAGAGACTTGCAAAGATAACCAATCATGCATAAAAGATTGCAGAGAAGAATCAAATATTGTTCATAGATAGACTTGATCATAAACCCATAATTCATCGGATCTCGACAAACATACCGCAAAAAGAGTTACATCGAATAGATCTCCAAGAAGATCGAGGAGAACTTTGTATTGAGATCCAAAGAGAGAGAAGAAGCCATCTAGCTAATAACTATGGACCTGAAGGTCTGAAGTAAACTACTCACACATCACCGGAGAAGCCGTGGATTTGATGTAGAGGCCCTCCATGATCGCTGCCCCCTCCGGCGGAGCTCTGGAAAAGGCCCCAAGATGGGATCTCTTGGGTACAGAAGGTTGTGGCAGTGGAAGTAGCATTTCGTGGTGCTCCTGGATATTTTCGGGGTATGTGAACATATAGGAGGAAGAAGTAGGTTGGTTGAGCCACAAGGGGGAGGGCACGCCCCTGCCTCGTGGACACCTCGTTCATTTCTTGACGTCCACTCCAAGCCCTCTAGATCATGTTTGTTCCAAAAATCACGCTCTCGAAGGTTTCATTCCGTTTGGACTCTGTTTTTGATATTCCTTTTCTGTGAAACACTGAAATAGGCAAAAACAGCAATTTGCACTAGGCCTTGGGTTAATAGGTTAGTCCCAAAAATAATATAAAAGTGTAAAATGAAGCCCAATAACATCCAAAATAGATAAGATAATAGCATGGAACAATCAAAAATTATAGATACGTTGGAGATGTATCAACTGGTGCAAGCATCTCGGAGTTGGAATGTACGCTTTGATGAGGTGATCAAAGCATATGGTTTTATACAGACTTTCGGAGAAGCGTGTTTTTATAAGAAAGTGAGTGGGAGCTCTGTAGCGTTTCTAATATTATATGTGGATGACATATTGTTGATTGGAAATGATGTAGAATTTCTGGATAGCATAAAAGGATACTTGAATAAAAGTTTTTCAATGAAAGACCTCGGAGAAGCTACTTATATATTGGGCATCAAGATCTATAGAGATAGATCAAGAGCTTAAGAGGACTTTCACAAAGCACATACCTTCACAAAGTTTTGAAGAAGTTCAAAATGGACCAGTCAAAGAAAGGGTTCTTGCATGTGTTGCATGTGTTGCAAGACTCAAAGCCCGACCACTACAGAAGATAGAGAAAATGAAAGTCATTCCCTATGCCTCAGCCATAGGTTCTACCATGTATGCTATGCTGTGTACCAGACCTGATGTGTGCCTTGCCATAAGTCTGGCAGGGAGGTACCAAAGTAATCCAAGAGTGGATCACTAGATAGCGGTCAAGAACATCCTGAAGTACCTGAAAAGGACCAATTATATGTTTCTCGTTTATGGAGGTGATAAAGAGCCCATCATAAATGGTTACGTCGATGCTAGCTTTGACACTGATCCGGATGACTCTAAGTCACAAACTGGATACGTATTTGTATTGAATGGTGGAGCTGTCAGTTGGTGCAGTTCCAAGCAGAGTGTTGTGGCGGGATCTACGTGTGAAGCGGAGTACATAGCTGCTTTGGAAGTAGCAAATGAAGGAGTCTGGATGAAGGAGTTCATATCCGATCTAGGTCTAATACCTAGTGCATCGGGTCCAATGAAAATCTTTTGTGATAATACTGGAGCAATTATCTTAGCGAAGGAATCCAAATTTCACAAAAGAACCAAACACATCAAGAGACGCTTCAACTCCATCCGTGATCAAGTCAAGGAGGGAGACATAGAAATTTGCAAAATACATACGGATCTGAATGTAGCAGACCCGTTGACTAAGCCTCCTCCACGAGAAAAACATGATCAGCACCAAGACTCCATGGGTGTTAGATTCATTACAATGTAATCTAGATTATTAACTCTAGTGCAAGTGGGAGACTAAAGGAAATATGCCCTAGAGGCAATAATAAAGTTGTTATTTTATATTTTCGTTATTCATGATAAAGGTTTATTATTCATGCCAGAATTGTATTGATCGGAAACCTAAATACATGTGTGAATATATAAACAAACACCATGTCCCTAGTGTGCCTCTACATGACTAGCTCGTTGATCAAAGATGGTTAAGGTTTCCTAACCATGGACATGAGTTGTCATTTGATAACAGGATCACATCATTAAGAGAATTATGTGATGGACAAGACCCATATGTTAGCTTAGCATAATGATCGTTCAGTTTTATTGCTATTGCTTTCTTCATGTCAAATACATATTCCTTCGATTATGAGATTATGCAACTCCCGGATACCGGAGGAATGCCTTATGTGCTATCAAACGTCACAACGTAACTGGGTGATTATAAAGATGCTCTACAAGTATATCCGTAGGTGTTTGTTGAGTTGGCATAGATCGAGATTAGGATTTGTCATCTCTGGGCCCTCTTGGTAATACACATCATAAGCTTGCAAGCAAACGACTAAGGAGTTAGTCATGAGGTGATGTATTACGGAACAAGTAAAGAGACTTGTCGGCAACGAGATTGAACTAGGTATGAAGATACCGATGATCGAATCTCGGGCAAGTAACATACCGACAAACAAAGGGAATAACGTATGTTGTCATAACGGTTCTACCGATAAAGATCTTCGTAGAATATGTAGGAGCCAATATGGACGTCTAGGTTCCGCTATTGGTTATTGACCGGAGAGGTGTCTCGGTCATGTCTACATAGTTCTCGAACCCGTAGGGTCCGCACACTTAACGTTCGATGACGATATTGTATTATATGAGTTATGTGATTTGGTGACCGTATGTAGTTCGGTGTCCCGGATGAGATCACGGACATGACGAGGAGTCTCAAATTTGTCGAGAGGTAAAGATTTATATATATGACGACAGTATTCGGACACCGGAAGTGTTCTGGAGAGTACCGGGTACATATCGGGTCACCGGAAGGGGTTCCGGGCACCCTCGGCAAAAGATATGGGCCTAATGGGCCAAGAGGAGAAATGCACCAGCCACCAGGGGCTGGTATGCCCCCCATATGGGCTGAACCAGAGGAGAAGGAAAGAGGGGAAGGGAGAAGGAAAGGGGGGTTCGGCCTCCCCCTTCCTTCCCTCCTCCCTCCTCTTTCCTTCCCCCTCCGGTAAATTAATAAGGAAGGGGGCGCCGGCCTAGGAGGAACCCAAGTAGGATTCGGTCCTACTTGGGGTGCCTCCTGGCCTCTCCCCTCTCCCTCCCACCTATATATATGTGGGGGGCTCCCCCTAACACACACCCAGACAATTGTTAGCCATGTGCGGTGCCCCCCTCCACCGTTTACTCCCACGGTCATATCTTCATAGTGCTTAGGCGAAGCCCTGCGAGGATCACTTCACCATCACCGTCACCACACCGTCGTGCTGACGGAACTCATCTACTGCCTCGATGTCTTGCTAGATCAAGAAGGCAATTCAAGGTATTTCATTCTGAAATTTTTCACACATACACGTCACATCTTTGCATACATGTGTATTTGTTTTCAGAATTTTTTGAAACTGAAAGTTTGAATTTTGAATTTTTCAAAATAAAGGCCTCCATGGAGCTCGGTCTCCAAAATGCCCTACTCGGTAATTTAGGTGTATTTGGTCTGATGGTCAGTTCAACTTATGTAGGATGAAAACCAACAATACGCCTGAATACCAAACAATTACCAATGGAAACACTGAACCGAACACCGTAAACTAAATAAACCAAAAATATTGGTCAACTCCGTTTGGTTTGGTTCATAGTGCCCAACTCTATTTGTAACAGGCCTTATAAAGAAAAGAAGACTTATTCCGTTTAAACAAAAGACTTAACTCATTACCGAGGAATGGCGTGGCAAAGCGCGCGTCACCTTCTACTCTAGATATTAAGCTCTCTAGACTTTGGAGCATCCTGGTGTGTCGAGGATGTGGGTCGCTGGGCGCCGCCTATAAGGATATATGTGTTGTTTGTTGAGGTTCCTCCTTCTGCTTGTTTTTTTCTTCTTATTATTATTTTTGGTTTTTCATCTATTTTCTAATTTTAACTTTCTTTTTTCACATTTTAATTAATGAACATTATTGAAAATTGTGAACATTATAGAGAACTATGAATATTTAAAAATCTCAAAAAATATTTAATTCATGAATATTTTTAGATTTTATGAACATTATTAAACTTTGAAACATTTTTTACTTTACAAACTTTATTTAAGATTTGCCAAAAAGAATTGAAATCCATTAATAGTTTTTAAATTCCCAAATATATTTTAAAATGCATAGTTTTTTAGTTTGCAACATTTTTTAAAATCCATGAACATCTTTTGGTTTAATGAACTTTTTTAAATGAAAAAAAGATAGCTGCCTTTCTACACAAAATGCTAAGCGAGCAGAGCAGGGAGCCGAGTTGAGCGTACGAGAGGTTTGTGGGCCGGTTCATTTGAGCGTTATAACTGCAATTCCATGGTTTAAGCGTAGAATAGGAGCTCCCAAGGGGCTCACACATGGACCACCAGATGACATCGAGGCTGAAATGTGTAAGGCCACCACAACAACGCATCGAACTACTCCACTCTTCTTTTAGAACAAATACCGCCTCTAGCATCACCCTAGCAGAACATAATTAAAACCTAGCCAAGACAGATAAAATCAAAACGAAACAACCGATCGCAATAGTCTGCTAGAGGGGAAAAAACTTAACCCCACCAATGAAGAACGACGCGGTGAAGCACGCGTTAGCCTCTTGGTCTATCAATGTTTCTTTCTTTTTTTGAAACACAAATGTATTCCATTACCCAGGCAAGCTGGACTCGCCAGCGACAAGTTTTTTTACATGGCTCAGAAACGGATCAAGCCAAATCTGATAGCTCTTCCGCTCCATACATACACCATGAGCAGCTAAACAGTGTGCAGAAATATTACATGCCCGTGGCAGGTTTCTACCTTACAAGATTGAAAAGCTGATTGCAACACTGCTCTTATCTCTTTAAACAACACGCCTAGGCTTGAGTAGTCGTACAGGTCGCTTGTGATTGCCTGCTTTAGAGCAACTGCATCCGTCTCTAAGATGACTTTTTGGCACCCCATTCTTGACGCTTCATTCACAGCATAGAGCATGGCCAGAGCTTCAGCTTGTAGGCTCACGCAGGATTGATTCTCAAGGGGTCAAAGCGCGCTTTCTCCCTCTCTCATGTTGCATGGCCCATCTAGTATACATTTATCAAGTCATAACCGCCAAAAAGCGGAAGCTAATTCCAATGGTCCACATCTCATCTTAGACCAATCGTCAAAATGTTCACACAACTCAAATAAATTGTTGCACTTCTAAAAGAACATGTTATTGTCATGTTCTCACCTCATCATATATTATCATGTATATCGAAAGAAGGTTAATCAAATTTGTCAGTGTTGTCTCATGTTTAAACAACATACAAATTAGACTCTACCTTGTGCTTGAGGACAAACAATATGAGTTATTCATGCTAATATCTCTTCTATTCACATTGAAACAAAAAAAGACCCAACTAAAGACAAAGAGAAAGTGGAAAATAAATGAATGAAAAGATAAGTAAATGAATAAACTAAGCTAAACAAGTAAATAATAAATAAGGAAATTAATCAATAAAAAAGGAAAATAGGATGAGCGGAAAATATAAGGAAGGAGTCCAACATGTGTCATCCCTATCATGGACTAGCGATGACAAGAGTTGCGACCCAGCTAATGGGCTAACCCACGTGGGATATGGCGTGAGTGACTACTTGCTATTACCTGCAAAAGGCTGTAAATAGGGTTTTCATGGATAGCTCCATGACAACGCACTTAGGAGGTGATACAGTGGTAAGAGTTGTTGTTGCCGAGTTCGAGATGGGAAAGGGTCTTCACCCGGAGCACTGACACGAAGGGGAGAACCACAATGACGCCCCCTGAGAGGAGAATGAAGCCTGTAGGTGCCACCGCCAAGGCGTGGAACTTTTTCTCATCGGCTCGCCCGTGCCACCAAGAGGAACCTAGGATAGCTGTGACGAGCATCAACCTCTAGCTTCAGGTCTGGGCATCACTACTATCAACGATGGAGAGCTAGCCCAAGCCACTTGCGACTCTACCGCTCGCTGCCCACACGACTGAGAGGCCGAGCCACCACTACCGCCATGGCGCCCACCGAAGAGCCAAGCCATGCAGACCATCTTTCAGGGTCGCCGTCTCGACATCCATGTCTCGCTACACCACTGACCATCCACATCACAACACACCAACCCCAGCAGGAAGAGTAGAAGACAATCCTTCCATACCTAGCCCGACATCAGTTCGCGAGTTTGGGTCCCCAACTAGTCCCGGTGGACCAACGCGGGGAGGGGGCACGACCCCAAGACTGCCGACAGACGCAGCCGAGCTGCCCTAGTCAAACCCGTCTGGCCTCGACTAGGTGAGCTCGAACGATGCCAAGTCTAAGGCCATTGGATCGATCAGTAGGATGGCGAAGCGACATCAAGACCACCACCACCGACCACCGCATCCGCGAGGACATTACTCACGGGCACACCCCAGGCTAGACCCAACCTACTCGGGGTGACAACTCAGATCCGCCTCAGGCGAGACCCAGACCGCCCAAGCACAAAACCTAGGACAGAGCCGTCGCCTGTGTAGCCAGTACCTTGCCCCGCACGGCGCCAACTCATATCTAGGAGAAGGGAGGAGTCCACTGTCCCTCCCCGCCGCCTATAAGGCCACGGCCGCCATGCCGCCGTAGCCCGCGCCGTCGCCCCAACCCGTACCGGCCCCGGACAACCGACTAAACACAGGTCAGGGAACCACCACCGCAGCCACCGGGGGGCAGGGCAGTAGCCTCTAACCCACGCCACCGCAGCCTGTATCGCTTGCCGGCCAGATCTGGCAGCCGGAGCCTAGGCACGCCCCGCCATCAACATTGCCTATCACACCACCCACCACACCTGCATGCCTTAGCCACACCCGCGCACTGCTGGTCCAGGGGAGCAGGCCTGCACCACCCCCGCCATGTGAAACACCAAAGCCCCGTCGGCGCTGGTCGAGCTTCACCCGATCGTGCCCTTTGGCGGTGGCGATGTCGGAGGAGGAGGTGGAACTGGAAGCGGCACCAAGGTCACCCTCCCCATCGCCTTGCTTGGGCGGCACTGGAGGGGCTAGGAGGATTTTTTTTCAATCCGCACTGGTCTTCTATCATATTTCCATCCAATATGATCTTGCATCTCTCCAGTTATAATCTTGGTGGCCCTTAAGTTGCTGACAGCTAACACTATTAGTCCCTCCTTTCTGGTTTATTAGGCATGTGTGTTTCCCATATTGATAATTAGACCACTATAATACAAGTTATATATCACAAAAAAATATCATTAGAAACTTCAAATTGTATATTTTCTAATGGTATAATTTCTGGACTACAACTCATGTTATGTTGGCGAAATTATCAATCTTGGGATATGCGTAGGTCTAATAAACCTGAAAGGAGTTAGTATTATTTTCATTTATTCTTGCAATGAAAAGCCATTAGTGCGGCGGCGGGGTTGTCTTCCTCCCTGGCGGTCCCCCTGCAGCGCGGGATGCGGGGGCCCTTGGGGACGCAGCGTTTGTGCAAGGCACAGCGGCGGCCTCATGGTCGGCTAGGCCGGCAGTGCGGGCAGCCGTGATGGCCGTGGTGGCTGCGAGGCCTCGCCTAGTCGTGGAGCTACAGGGGTGGCGAGCGGCTGGTGTGGGTGTACATGGTGGCGGGCGGATCTGGCAGTGGCGGCGGTCATGGCGAGGCAGGACATCGGTGGCGGGGTCCAGTGTGGCCAGGGCTGGCTCCTGGCTTGGTGCTGAGGGTGGTGCGGGTCGCGGGTGACAGGATCTGCGGGCGGCTGCCCCTGCCGCGGCTTCGGGCTGGTGGGGGTGGCGGCTCTGTGGTGGTAGCTGGCTGGGCGTGCTGGTCGTGTCCGTGTCGGGACCTTCCTGGTCTAGCGCTTGGACATCGGCAGGCGGCGTGAGGAGGCATCTCCGGTGAGCTTCCTTGGCTGCGGCAGCGGGTCAATGTGGTAGCCCTCTTTGGCGGGCGAGCGTTTGCGGGTGGCCTCGCGGAGATGTGTGCCAGCTACCATGGTGGGGCGGCACGGGAGTGCTCGATGGGGAGCTCGGTAGGAGGGATGGGTGGCCTCGATGCGGTCATGCCACCTGTTGCCGGCACATTTGCCAGTCCGAATGCGTCCGCTCCTCCTTCTTCCCCTTTCCTCGTCTTTGGCGGGGAGCTTGGTTGGAGGGATGGGTGGCCTCGATGCGGTCGCGTCACGTGTCGCCGGCACACCTTCATGCTGGTCCGGATTCGTCCGCTCCCCTTTCTCCCCCTTTTCTTGGCCACGGGCGGGTTGGTGCAGGCCTTCCAGCGGAGCGCCTGCGGGTGGATCTGTCGGTCGAGGGCCGCCGATTGGTCCAAAGCCGGAGCCTTTGTGTAGGTCTCGGGGTGGTCTGGTTGCAGAGCGGCGGCTCTGGTGGCGGGAGGCGCGGCATTTGGGGGCGGAGCGTGCGTCTCTGGTGCGGGCGGGCACCCATGGCCATGTGGGTGGCGTGGTTGCGGGTGGTCGACGGAGTTAGGGTGCGAAGGAGGGGTGTGAGGGCCGAGGTATACCACTTGCCTAGTTCTGTGACTGGCCGATGGACGTCGTACCCTTCCTGAAGGCTCCGTCGTGGCGTTCCCACTCCTGTCGTCTTGCTTCGGGTGAAAACCTGATCTTCGGGATCGGGCAGTGGCGGCTATCCATGGTCGTAACCTTCTAGGAGGCACCGCTCTGGAGTCGTGACTTCGTTGTTGTCTGGCTCACCTCTCTTTGTGGAGGCCTCTGTCGGCTCCAAGCAGTCTTCCTTGCTCATCTGTAGTTTGGTTGGCTGTCGATGGGGTGGGGTGTTGGCGCCCGGCATCTTTGTATCTTGTCGTGGGTGTGTGGCTTGTGTGCGGTGGTGGTATGTGTTTGTATCGGTCTCTTGGTTGTAATCGTTGATGGTTGCTTTATAATCTAAAGCGGGGGAAATCCTTTTTTAGTTAAAGAGGTAGTACCTTACCTGAAGCTAAATAAGAGTGTAACCTTATCCAAAAGCAACCACAAAAACAACAAAACTTCTGTTCGAGTTGAGTCCCCGTATCATATTTGGACAGCACTATTATCTAGCTACATGCCACATTTATGTCCTTCGAAGCAGTGTAAGCAGGGGGGGTTATCCAATCATGTCCACTCATTATGCTTTTGCTTTTAAGCCACATATTCACCATATCTATCCTGTGGGATTCTCTGCTTTTTCAGCAAGTCGACACCCATCTCATTGCACCGACCATTCTATCGTGATTTGATGATTCCGTAGTGTTATTGACATCATACACACAATCTGTGATTCATGAATTATGACATAAGATACTTAGGGGGTAGGGACAGTACGAAAGCTAGAAGGAAATGTGAAGAGGGCATCAGAATATTGTGAAAATCGGCATCTAGTAACCATTCTCCCCAAAGAGGAATCCAACGCAACTACTTTTTAAACTGTTCACCAGGCCTATGGGCATAGATTCTAAAAACTAGTGATGTCTTATAGTGTGCTAATTGGTTTCGCTGCGGAAGTTTCACTCAATCAAAAAAATCAGTGCATCATTCAAACGTAGGAGAATAATGTTTTAACCTTCTGCCACCTTTTCCAGGGCTATGGCATATCATTGAAGCTCTATTCAGATAAAATTCTTTTTTGGATGGGCCTTTTAACAAATGCCAGTGACCGGACCCTGGTCGCAAGAAAGGTTCAACCACACGTCTACCACCACACTCCCTTAGCCACACAATCGTTTAGATGTATAGATTTCAAGGGGACAACTTTTATTTAACATCATGTTTATGATATAACAGTTACCCAACAACTCTTTGGCTGCACCATTATCCGTTCCATAGCAAAAGAGAACTGCCATACGGCCCATACCCCACTATTAGTTGTGTAATAACCATGTGAGAGCATCTCTAACAGATCCCCCAAAACAACTCCTTCACTAAAAAATCATCAAAGGTTGAAATAACATACTCGAAAGACTCGCCTCAACCATCCTCAATACCAAAAAAAAACAGGCACGCCAAAAAACATCCCCACACACTGTACATGGAGGGGTTCCATATCCCACGTTATTTTGGCAGGCTCAAATTTCAAAACCACCCGCCTACGCTTGCCACCACCACTCCTGAACGGTGCCGCCTCCACCCACCCTGCAGTGTCATCCGTCCTCCCCTTGTTGTGCTGCTGCTGCTTTCCGGGCCCTGTCACTCATTCTGACGCTGTGGGGCCGCCTCTAGTACCCCTGTCCTTTTTGGTCACCACTGCCATTTCCAGTTCTCACGGACTCCTGCGCCCTGCCTCACCATGTGCCGCACCCCTCCTTGCCTTGTGCATCACCTCCTCCTACCCCTCCTCTCTGCCTATGAACTCCATCATGGTGCCTCCTCCTCCTTGCTAGCCAACGTCATTTTGACCCCCGCAAGGTATTTGATAACATTACCAACAAGTGTTTCAAGTGAATCTTTACGATCAATGTGAACTGTAAATTGACATGTTCTATTTCTTCTGTGTAGATGAATTCTCTGTTCTATATGATCAATGTAAATATTGTTTGGTTGATTTGAATTATTATCATGTAAAATATAAATTTGAGTTCTAATGATTTGCATGCACAATACAGGGAGGGAAATTGACAACCACAAAGCCTTTAATCCCAAACAAGTTGGGGTAGGCTAGAGGTGAAATCCATAAGATCTCGCGACCAACGGTAATAGAATAAGTTGGGGTAGGGAGGGAAATTAACTAAAAAAAGGAATTTAGGTGCGGGGGGTGGTGTCGGTGTACTAGAATAGGGGTACCCTAGTACCCCGAACTTGTGCACGGGCAGTTGCAGCACCCCGCGGCAAGGCTTGCCGGGCGAACGCCAAGATCCTCCATGGTTCCCTTGGAGCCATTCAAGAACAAAGTATTTAAGCTCAGGAGACAAGGCCCCGGCAAGAGGAGCTTGCCGGAAAGGCCAACCAGGGCACGCCAAGGAACTTGCCGCGACGCGCCACGCGCTCCGGCAAGGCGACAAGGCCCCGGCAAGAGGAGCTTGCCGGGAAGACCAACCAAGGTACCTCGAAGCCCGGGGAGCGACAAGCCTCTGGACCCGACAAGATAACAACAGCGGCAAGGCGCTTGCCGCGGCAGGCGGCCACTCTGTGCCCGCGCTCCAGCGCATCCACCAACGTGTCGCTCTGGGGACCTCTCCAGGCGCGCGTGGCGAGAGGCTGTGCAGCCAGCGGTGCGCAGTGGCATGCGAAGCTGACAAGATCGCCATCGTGGCGAACGGTGGCATCCCTAACGGTCCTTTTCTGCACTGTTTGGACGACTCAGACGGGCCTTTAATGCCCTTGTCCCCTGCCGTCAGGGTTAGGTAGGGTGCACTGTACAAGCAACTGTACCAACCACCTCACTTTTTATGTTTATACCCTCCTCTGCGTTGCCACCTGTCGGTGACCCCTTTAGCGTATAAAAGGAGGCCCATGCGCAACGTAGAGGGGGTTCGGACAGTTCGCTTCGATTCATTTGTAGCCCAGAAAACACCACGCTCTCTCTCTAGAGCAAGAACACAAGATAATACAACCAGACAAGCAGCAGTAGGAGTGTTATCTCTCCAGAGAGCTCCGAAGCTGGGTAAAACTGCTCGTGTGCTTCGCCTCGATCCGCTCTTCGTGCGACCTCCACCCCCCGCCGAACCGAAAGGGGCCCGGTCCGCCGGCCCCATAGGTGTTCGTGGATCAGTTTCCCCGACATCTTTGGCGCGCCAGGGAGGGGGCGTCGAGATTGTGTGAATCCGATCCGGCGTTCACGCGAGCTAGATCTTCATTCCCTTCATCAACATGCCACCGAAGAAGAAGACTTCGGCGGCAGCCGCTCCGTCCACGTCACTTCCGCCACCGTTGGAGCAAACGGGTGGTGGAATGGACGCCGGCGGAAGAATGGACGTCGACGAAGAAGCTCATGATGCTGCCAGGTCCAAGGACAAGGCTGCACAAACCTCGGCGACTGTACATGTCCCGCGCCACTCTCAAGAGGCCCAAGACCAACAGCGCCATGGCACTTGCAGTGCCATACGCATGATAGGCCAAGACCAAGCTGGTGGATCTCGGGGCGCTCAAGACCAGCATGCACGCCAGCGTGCTGGCGCGAGCGGGGCACGGTCGCCTGGACGGGATACTGCTCCTTCTAACATAGTTAGAAGTTCGAGCACGTCCCGCTCCTCGTGCCGTCCGCCACTGCCACCCACCACTCCAGCAGAAACTTTGGCACGAGCTCAACTTCTCCTAGATTACCCTCCGACGTCGGATAAGATCGACGAATGGAGGGCCACCATTCAGAGTCTCATCGGCTACGCCAACGGCGACACTCCACGGCGGCCGAGCGCGTCGCCGCCGCGGCAGGGTTGCCGGACGCGAGCCGATGGCAACGAAACAGGCGGAGGTGCAACTACCATGCAATCACCGCCCCGAAGGCCAAGATCGCCGACTCGCCGGATCCACCTCGACAGCGACTCCACTGCATCGTCAGATCCACGAGCTCGTCGCGATCAGCGCCAAGTTCTTCATGATCGACAACAAGAAGACGCTCGAACCCGCATCGAGCGGCGAAGAGAAGCGTGACGTCAATCCGACAAGCGCGCTGGGCCCTCTGTTGACATGCATGCGCCAGGGGAACCAGGCGATCTGCCATACGCAGTAGGTTGCCCTGCGTTCACTCGTGAGCTGCGGCAAGTCCAGTGGCCCAGCACAAAGAACTTCAAGCCAGACGTACTGGAGAAGTACGACGGCAAGACGCATCCGTCGGAGTTCCTCAGCATCTACACCATTGCGGTGCAGGCTGCCGGGGGACGAGATGACAAGATCCTTGCCAACTACTTCCCGCTGGTGCTCAAGCCCAACGTCAGATCCTGGTTCATGCACTTGCCGGGCAACTCCATATCCTCTTGGGCTGACCTGTGACATCAATTTGTCGGCGCCTTCACAGACGGACACAAGCCTCATGGCCAGGAGAGTGATCTTCATCTGCTCGCCTAGAAGGAAGGAGAGCCCCTGCGCAAGTACATTCAGAGATTCAGCAGTGTGCAGCACAACATCCCAGACGTCCACCTCGCCGCAGTGATCAGCGCGTTCCATCAGAACGTGCGAAACCGCAGGATGCGGGAGGAAATGGCGATGTGCAAGATCAGAGACGTCAGTGAGTTATATGCACTGGCCGACAAGTGTGCACGTGCTGAGGAAGGGAGGAGACTCCCCGGAGAGAATATAGGAGCGGGAGGATCTAACAGTGAAGATGCTGCCCCGGCAAGGAAAAACCGGCGGCGAAACAACAGAAGGAGGAAAGGCAAAGAGGTGCTAGTTGTTGAGCAGTCCGGCAACGGTGGTGGCGCCAACAAAGCCAAAGCTGGTGATTCCGGCAAGGAGGTTGCCGCGGAGGTGGCGGTCGCCGACAAGCAGGACGGCACCAACAAGCAGTATTGCAAGATCCACCGCACCAAGGGCCATGATCTCCAGAACTGTAAGAAAGTCGAACAGCTTGTTGAGCAACAGAAAGCTGAATACGAGCGGCGCGACAAGGAGAAGGCCCAGGAAGGTGCTGGAGGATCCAGCAAGAAATGCCCCGGCCAAGGAGGACGCCGCGGCAAGGCCAAGCAGCGGCAAGGAGACAGACCTCCTCGCGGCCGCGACAAGGATGAAGATGACAACGACGATGAAGACATGGATGATGAGGAGACTGATGAGCAGGAGTTCCAGAAAGCCACAGAGGTCCTGTGCATTGACGGTGGTGCTTCTCTGCATGCCTCGCACCGCCAGCTCAAGCAGTGGGTGCGGGAAGTTAATGCAGCGGAACCACCCGTCGAGTCACGCAAGCCTCTGAAATGGTCCGGCACGCCTATCATCTTTGACATTGAGGACCACCCTGATCACATAACTGCGGTCGGGTGCTTGCCGATGCTGGTTTCACCAACAATCCGCAACCTCAAGGTCACTAAGATGCTAGTTGACGGCGGGGCCGGCTTGAACCTGATCTCCTCCGCGGTGCTCCAGAAACTCCAGATCCCTGACAGCGAGCTCGAAGAGACCGGTACATTTCAAGGAATCAACCCGGGAAGGAGCAAGCCGAAGGGAAAGATCACGTTACCGATAACATTTGGCAGCGAGCTGAACTTCAGGACTGAGAGGGTCACGTTTGACGTTGCCGACTTTCCATTACCTTACAATGGAATCCTTGGCCGTCCGGCACTCGCCAAGTTCATGGCAGCCTCTCACTATGCGTACAATGTACTGAAAATGCCAGGCCCGATAAGTGTCATCTCTGTCCCTGGCGACAAGAAGGATGCCCTTATCTGTGCCGACAAGATCTACCGGGAAGCAGCAGCCGCAGCAGAACGCAAGACACTTGCCACTGAAGCTCCCGGGGGGAAGAAGAAAACCAAGTCCGGCAAGAGCTCTGATGCCCACTCCGGCAAGCGCACCTCTTCGGAGTGCTGCGCTACCGTCGAGGACGCACCATCGAGCTCCACCGGCAAGTGTAAGAAGGCAATGGCAGCTCCACCTGAGACCAAGAAGGTGTCCGCCAAGGAGGACGACACTGGTGGTACCTTCACCATCAGCGCCACTCTTGACCCCAAATAGGAAAGCACGCTCGTTGCTTTCCTGCGGGCGAATGTCGACGTGTTTGCATGGCAACCGTCTGATATCCCCGGTGTTCCCAGGAAAGTGATTGAGCACCACCTTGCCGTTTGTCCTCATGCGCGGCCCGTCAAGTAGAGAGTCAGGAAACAGGCGGTGGAGCGCCAAGAATTCATCGCAGAAGAAATCAAGAAGTTAGAAGCAGCAGGCCTTGTCAGAGGAGTGCTCTATCCCACGTGGTTGGCCAATCCTGTTGTCGTGCGCAAGGCTAACGGGAAATGGAGGCTTTGTATTGACTTTACTGATGTTAATAAAGCTTGTCCCAAAGACCCATTTCCCTTGCCGCGTATTGACCAGATTGTTGACTCCACAGTCGGATGTGATTTGCTGTCATTTCTTGATGCATACTCAGGATACCATCAGATCTTCATGGCAGAAGAGGATGAAGAGAAAACCGCATTTATCACCCCATGTGGCACGTACTGCTTCGTACGGATGCCTTTCGGTTTGAAGAATGCTGGTTCAACATTCGCAAGGGTAGTCCACTACGCTTTTGAGCCGCAGATGCACAGAAATGTGGAAGCCTACATGGATGACATAGTGGTCAAGAGCAAAGATAGGGCGACCCTAATTCAAGACTTAGACGAGACATTTGCAAATCTGCGCAGGATCAACCTCAAGCTTAACCCCGAGAAGTGCGTGTTTGGGGTCCCCTCCGGCAAGCTTCTCGGGTTCTTCGTGTCTCAGCAGGGAATTGAAGCCAATCCCGACAAGATCAAGGCCATTGAGCAGATCGAAGCACCAAAGCGCGTCAAGGATGTACGAAGGCTTGCCGGTTGCGTGGCTGCTCTCAGCAGGTTTATCTCTAGATCTGCTGAGCGTGCCCTGCCATTTTTCAAAATTCTGAAAAAGGCAGGTCCAGTAAAATGGACTCCGGAAGCGGAGGCTGCGCTGCAGGACTTGAAGAGATACCTGTCCTCCACTCCAACGCTTGTCGCACCTAAGCCGCAAGAGAAGTTGCTGCTGTATATAGCGGCAACCAATCAAGTGGTTAGTGCTGCGTTAGTGGCGGAGAGGGAGGCAGATGATGAGCCAGCAACCACGGCAGATCCATCCAGGGACAAGCAGGGGGCTTCGCCGACAAGCTCTGGTCCCGACAAACATGGGTTTGCGCAGGAGCATGATAAGATGCCGAAGAGAATGGTGTAGCGCCTAGTTTACTTTGTCAGTTCTCTTCTGCAGGGGGCTAGATCAAGGTACTCTGGCGTGCAGAAGTTGCTTTTCGGCCTCCTCATGGCCTCGAGAAAGCTGCGCCATTACTTCCAAGCACATGAGATCACAGTCGTCACTCGCTTTCCGCTGAAGAGGATACTGCAAAATCCAGAAGCAACGGGCAGGATTTTCGAGTCGGCGCTAGAACTGTCAAGCTTTGGCCTCAAGTTTGAGAGCACTTCAACTATCCAAAGCAAAGCATTGGCAGAGTTCATAGCAGAGTGGACGCCAACCCCAGATGAAGAAATTCCAGAGACGAGCATCCCCGTCAAAGAGGCAAGCAAAGAGTGGCTGATGTACTTTGATGGTGCCTTCTCGCTGCAAGGCGCCGGTGCAGGCGTGCTGCTTGTCGCACCCACCGGAGAGCACCTCAAGTACGTAGTCCAGATGCACTTTCCCAAGGAGCAAGCAACCAACAATACTGCAGAGTATGAAGGATTGCTTGCCGGTCTCAGAATCGCAGCAGACCTTGGGATCAAGAAGCTCATTGTCAGGGGTGACTCACAGCTTGTCGTCCGACAAGTGAACAAGAACTACCAGAGTCCGTTGATGGAAGCATATGTTGATGAAGTGAGGAAGCTAGAAGAGCACTTTGACGGCCTACAAATGGAGCATATCCCAAGAGCTCAGAATGACATTGCTGATAGCCTGTCAAAGTGCGCCGCACTAAAGTTACCTGTGGAACCAGGGATCTTTGTGCTTAAGTTGACTCAACCATCCGTAACACCATCAACTAGACAAAGCAAGAAGAGGAAGTTGGTTTCTGGTGACTACTTTTCGGCAGAGCTCCCCGAAGCCGCCACCAAGAAAGTCCCCAAGATCAACACCAAGTAGGCTGAGGGGCAGTCTGCTCCGGCAAGCCTTATGGTTTGTTCCGTTGAAGCAGACGCTCCCGACAAGTTTTGCTCCGGCAAGCTTGCCGGGGAACATCAAGCTCCGGCAGGACCGCAAGTCCTTGCCGTGGAAGCGGATGTTCCCGCAGCAGCAGATGTGCCTTTAGTCCTTGTTGTCGAGCCACAAGCTCCAGCATGGGCACAGCAGATTGTCCACTTCCTTCAGACAGGAGAACTTCCCGAAGAGCAAGAAGAAGCGGAAAGAGTAGCCCGGCAGTCAAGTATGTACCAGTTTGTCGATAGCATACTGTACAAAAGAAGACTCAACGGTGTGAAATTGAAGTGTATTCGCCGGGAAGATGGACAAAAGTTGTTGGCAGAGATACATGGAGGCATATGTGGCCACCACATTGGCGCAAGAGCACTTGCCGGCAAAGCTTTCCGGCAAGGTTTCTTTTGGCCGACAGCCCTCCAGGATGCAACTGCACAAGTAACCAAGTGTGAAGCGTGCTAGTTCCACTCCAAACAGATACACCAGCCAGCTCAAGCTCTCCAGACGATCCCTTTATCCTGGCCATTTTCGGTCTGGGGGCTCGATATCCTCGGCCCCTTCCCCCGAGCTGTTGGGGGCTTTGAGTACTTGTACGTCGCAATCGACAAGTTCACAAAGTGGCCGGAAGTGCAGCCAGTGAGGAAGGTGACAGCACAATCAGCAGTCAAGTTCTTCAGGTCAATTGTTTGCCGTTTCGGGATCCCTAACAGGATCATCACCAACAACGGCACGCAATTCACGAGCCGCACCTTCATGCAGTACGTCCAAGACCTTGGCGCCAAGGTCTGCTTCACTTCTGTTGCTCATCCGAGAAGCAACGGTCAAGCAGAGAGGGCAAATGCTGAAGTGCTGCACGGGCTCAAGACCAGAACTTTCGACAGGCTGCACAAGTGCGGAAGGAACTGGATCGAGGAGCTGCCGGTGGTTCTTTGGTCGATCAGAACGACGCCAAATCGAGCCACTGGCCAGACACCTTTCGCTCTAGTCTATGGAGCAGAGGCAGTTCTCCCCATGGAACTCGTATACGGATCACCTCGAGTGCTCGCTTATGATGAGCTTGAGCAAGAACAGCTGCGACAAGACGACGCGCTGCTCCTTGAGGAAGATCGTCTTTAGGCTGCTGTACGAGCTGCTCGATACGAGCAAGCTTTGCGCCGCTATCATAGCCGCAAAGTTAAAGCCAGAAGCTTCGAGGAAGGCGACCTTGTTCTTCGGCGCGTTCAGTCCGCCAAGAATTCCAGCAAGTTGACACCGAAGTGGGAAGGCCCTTATCGGGTGAAACGAGTCACAAGGCCCGGCGCTATCCGCCTTGAGACCGAAGATGGCATTCCGGTGAGCAACTCCTGAAACATAGAACATCTTCGTAAATTTTTACCGTAGGGCGCGGTTGCCGGAACCTGTTCCGGCAACCACCTTTTGTACAAGTCTTGCCGCTGTTGCATGTAATCCTTTGTACAAAGCCGGGCGCAGATCCCGTGCATAAGTAAAACCCCAGGTGCTCCGCACAACTTGTCCATTTCATGCATTAGTTTCTTTCTTGCATGCGATTATCTGACACTTTGTGCAGCACCTACATCCGGTAAGCACTAACGAGCCAAAGGGCTTCATATTATTATTTTCTCTTCTTTCTTCTTTTCAACAAAGGAAAAGAAGGTTCCCCCGCACACATGTTTGCCGGGGGGGAAAGAGAAGATTGTGGTACGGACCAGGCGTCGTTCAAGCGAAGTTCTGCCTTGCCGGGAAGCAAACGACAGAAAAGCTAAGTTGCCAAAGTTTGAGCAATCACTTTTTAAATTTTTTGAGTTATCTTCCTCGAACGACCCTGCTTTGTATGGAAAACCTGTGAGCGGAGGAACCAACTCGTGGCTAGTTGCGCCCTTACTTTGTTTCGAGTCCGCTCAACAGCTTAAGCGTGCCGCATCTAGTCGCGACAAGGTTTCTTGTCGGAAGCAGCGCCGCCAGCAGGCTGCTGAAGTTCCGCACTCAGCGCTCGTGGATCAGGCGCCTGCGCCGACAAGTTCCCTAGAAGCGTAGGGTAAAAATGTACAAAGGAAGAAATCTAGTAGAGGAAATAACATAGCAATTGATAACAGAAATAAAGTTATATTACAAGATAACTTGTCGCAGCTCTAACAGACTGTTTTCATAACATGATTAGCAGCACAAGGGAAAAGAAGAAATGGGCGGCCTAGTCTACGCGTCCGCCCTCGACCCTCTTGATCTCGCTCACCTTGTCCACAATGGGTGCGACAAGGGCCTTGAGTGCATCCAGATCGGCGTCAGGTGGCAAGGACCTGAGGACGTTGGTGAAGCGGAGGCCTGGATTGCGGAAGGCTACCTTCATCAACACCTTCTAGAGAACCCCGGCACAGATTTTGCGTGACTCGTCGGCCAGCTGCTTTGGGATCCTCTCCCGGAGCCGCTGGAGTGCCGTCACCACACCCTTGAAGAATAGGCTGAGCTTGGCGCTGGGTTGAAGACTCTCGTCGGAAGGATACCCAAAGTCCTCCATCCCCAGCTGCGCCAGCTCCTCGTTGATGACTGCGGCAATGTTCACCAGACCCTCAGTCCAGTGCTCCATAGTGTCTCTGAACGAGTTCTGGGTAACTACGATGCTCTCCAGCAGCGCCGCTTCAACCTTGACCTTCTCCGACAAGGTCTTTTCCCGCTCCTTGGCGGCCTCCAGCGTCTGCGTTAGCGTGGCCAGCTTCAGCTCCAGGTCTGCTTTGGAATCCTTGGCGGCGCTGAGCTCCTTGCCCCTCTCAGCGAGAAGACCTTGCAGCTCACCGTGGGCGGCAGCATCCTTCTCACGCTCACGCTTGAGCGCGGCAAGCTCCTCGCCGCTCTTCCCAATGTTGGCCTCCAGCTGCGCCACCTTCTCCTCCAGCTCTTTCTTGGCGGCCTCTGCAATTGCCGCAGCATCCTTTGCCTCCTTGAGCGCCCCGCCAAGTGCTTGCTCGCGCTCGGCGAGCTCTTCCTCGTAGCTGTCGAGGTTGGCCTTCCGCTGCACTAGTTCACCTTCCCGCGCGGACTGCTTCTCGGCGGCCAGCCTTTGCTCCTCCTCAGCCTCGGCCTTCTCGAGAAGGAAGGCCGTGCGCTCCTCGTCGAGTCGCTCCCGCTCCTGCGCCAGGGACCGGAGAGCTTCTTGATTTTGGCCCCGGAGCTCTTCCGCGCGCTTCTCCATGTCAACTCCCGCCTTCGCGACAAGCGCTTCCCGGGAAGCTAGTTTGGCTTGCCGGGCGCGGTAGAGTGACAGCAGCTTCCGCAGCAGCTGCTCCTCCTCAGGCTCGCCGCTGCTGCTGCTGGGCGCGTCGACCAACGATAGTCCAACCGAGGCGAGCGCCTCCCCGTCGAAAGTTTCCCCCTCGACCGGCGCCTTGGAGCTCGACGCCCAGGGTAGCTTGATGAAGATACCGTCGCCAGCCTTCAAGTAGGCGCCGGGCTGGGGCTCCTTGGAGCCCGGCTCCGCAGAAGCAGCAGAGGGATCGGCGGTCGGTGCAGCGCCTGGTGCTCCTGCGGCCTCAGGGTCGTCAGTGCGATCGCCCGACCCCTCGCCGGCTTCTGCGGCGGCAGCCCTGGCGGCCTCCTCGCCGGCGGCCTCATCAGCACCGGCCCCTTCCTCGCCGGCGCCCTCTGTCTCCATTGGCTCAGCCGCAGATGGGTCTGAAGAACGAAGAAGGGAGAAAAATCAATCCAAAATCCAAGAGAAGAAATTCAGAAGAAGAAGAACCCAAGGGAAAGTTTCTGGGCAAGTGGATTACCTGCGCCAAGATCTGCAGTTGCGGCCTCGGTCGCTGCAGGATCAACGGTGCCGTCCCTTGCCGGAGAGCTGCCCCTTGCCGGAGAGTTCTCCCTTGCCGGAGAGCACTCCCTTACCGGGAACCCCACCCTTGGCGGCGTAGTTGAAGCAGATGGCACCTCGGGACCAGCTTCCGGGCGCTCCTGATGTGGCTGCTCTGCTCCTACACAAATCAACAAGCAAGATATCAACAAAGGAAGAAGCACTCAAGCGCGCCCGGCAGCAGAAGGCTAAACTATGAACTTACGCTGGGGGCTGCGCTGGGGGCTGCTTTGAGGAGTGATTGCCGGGTCCGTCAAGGTGGCCTCGGACCCACCACCTACTGACACGGTGGGGTCATCCTCGATGACAATCACCACGGCCTTGGCCCTCTTCGCCGCTCTCTGGGCCAGCGTCCTGAAAAGGAAGGAGTCCAGATTGAAGCAAGTCAGATACAAGATAAAAACAGCAAGATTGAAGAACTATAAGAGCACCAAAGAAGCTTACTCTTCTTCCTCCTCGTCGGAGCTGAGCGCGGAAAGATCAAAGTCCGGCTCCCCTCTGGTGCGGCGAGGCGGAGGAGTAGGATCCCTTGCCCGCTTGGCGGGGGCGGTGGCGGTGGCCCGGGAAGATCCCGCTCTAGTTGCCGCTGCTGCGTGAGGCGCTCCCGCGGCAACATGACTTGCCGCGGTAGAGCGTGTCGCACGGCTTGGCGGCTGTTGAGCCGGCTGCCGCCCCGCTACGTCCGCGGCCCTGCGAAGACGCCTTCTTGGCGGGGCCGGGGGCTCCGCCTGCGGCAAGCCTTCTGAGGGCTCGGGCTCTTCCTCGCCGGCCTCGCTCGGCTCGGCTTCAGAACCGGCAAGCTCTTCCTCGCCAATGAACTCCGCGCGCTTGGCAAGGTTTGCCGCCTCTGCATCCTCCGCCTCCTCCATAGTGAACCCGAACGCGCCTGCGGCAGCTGCGGCCGCAACCTCTTCCGCCCTAGTGGTGATGCACTGCAGCTCCTCGTCGGTGGTGTCATGGGTGAGGCTCTTCTGCTCGTCAGCGTGGACCGGCACTTCCTCCAAGGTGTCGAAGAACGCTCGCACAACGTCATCCGCAGGCTCTTGCCAAGTTGGGACGATTCCGTGTGAATCGCACAACGGCATCATGGCGCGGATCCGGTCAAGCGAAGAGTTATTGCACAAAGGAACTACGCCCCTCGGCAGTGTGAATGGGTGCTGGGGGTCGCGTTTGAACAACTCCAGAAGCATCGCATCCAGCCCCAGGACGGTGAAGTTGTAGTTGAGGCCCGGCCGCAGCCTCATGGTGTCCGCCGAATTCTTGAATTCCCAGGCGGGCCTCCCCTCTCCTGCAGGGGGGCAATGCAGCGGCGGAGGAAATCTGCCCCGACAGCACCTACAGTGAGCCTGGCAAGCCTGAGGCGAAGAATCCTAGTGATGGCGATCTTCAGCCTCTCGTCTTCTGGGGCCACGTTGCTCCAGTCATTGCCGCGCACTATTGGAGTTTGGCGCACGGCGGTGAAGGGCTGCGGATTCTCCTCGACAATCCAGCACCACTCCGCTCTCCACTCATCCCACTTGCTGCGGAGCTCACCCTCCAAGTACGCCTCCTTCTTGCCAACTCTCGAGATCCAGGCAATCCCTCCGGCAAGCGGCTCTCCTCTCTCTACCCGAGGTATGAAGTAGTGGCGGAAAAGGGCAACACTAGGGTGGACTCCGACAAAGTTTTCGCACAAATGTGCGAAAACTGCCATGGTCAGGACAGCGTTGGGGGTGAAGTCAAGGAGGCGGAAGCCATATGTGTTCATAATATCACAGAAGAACTCCGAGAAGGGCGGGCAGAGCCCGCAGTAGAAGAATAGCGCGAAGAACGGGTACCCCTTTGGAGCCAGCTCCGAAGCAGCGGCCGGGAGTACCCTCGTGCGCGGATGCGCCCGCGTCTCCGTCGCCCAGAAGAGGTAGAAGTACTCCCTCAGCTCCTGCACGCCGAGCTGGGGGGAGAAGATCGTCCGCTCCTTCCGCAGCGCCACGAGCCGCTGCGCCTCGGCCGACTTCACGCCCTTTCCCTTGTCGGCTTTCGGGGCCATGGCGGAGGTGGTGAGGGAGGTCGACGGCGTGGTGATGCTAGTGGCAATGGGGGGCGGAGCGCTGCTCTCTCGGCTTCAAGAAGAAGGGGGGAGCAGCGGAAGTTCGTGAAGATGAAGTAGCAGCAACTAGCAAGGGGGAACGAACTGCCCCTGTTTCCTCTGCTTATAAAGAGGGATGGGGCGGACGTTTCGCCCTTCCGAATAAACAACCACCCACAATCTCTCCCATGATGCCGCATTCAACGCGTGCCGTTATGGAAGAGCGCAGTGGATACGGAGCGAGATTCGGCGTGGCCCAGCCCGCGTGTGCCCGTGCCCTGTCTTGGGACTGGCCCAACAGCGCTCGGCACCGTGTCTGGCCCAGGCCCGGGGGCTCCTATCGGTGTACTAGAATAGGGGTACCCTAGTACCCCGAACTTGTGCACGGGCAGTTGCAGCACCCCGCGGCAAGGCTTGCCGGGCGAACGCCAAGATCCTCCATGGTTCCCTTGGAGCCATTCAAGAACAAAGTATTTAAACTCAGGAGACAAGGCCCCGGCAAGAGGAGCTTGCCGGGAAGGCCAACCAGGGCACGCCAAGGAACTTGCCGCGACGCGCCACGTGCTCCGGCAAGGCGACAAGGCC
The DNA here is from genome assembly GCF_002162155.2 of Triticum dicoccoides. Taxonomy (NCBI): domain Eukaryota; kingdom Viridiplantae; phylum Streptophyta; class Magnoliopsida; order Poales; family Poaceae; genus Triticum; species Triticum dicoccoides. The sequence goes on along the minus strand of NC_041392.1, from coordinate 214,656,191 downwards.
CCGGCAAGAGGAGCTTGCCGGGAAGACCAACCAAGGTACCTCGAAGCTCGGGGAGCGACAAGCTTCCGGACCCGACAAGATAACAACAGCGGCAAGGCGCTTGCCGCGGCAGGCGGCCACTCTGTGCCCGCGCTCCAGCGCATCCACCAACGTGTCGCTCTGTGGGCCTCTCCAGGCGCGCGTGGCGAGAGGCTGGGCAACCACTGGTGCGCAGTGGCATGCGAAGCTGACAAGATCGCCATCGTGGCGAACGGTGGCGCCCCTAACGGTCCTTTTCTGCACTGTTTGGACGACTCAGACGGGCCTTTAATGCCCTTGTCCCCTGCCGTCAGGGTTAGGTAGGGTGCACTGTACAAGCAACTGTACCAACCACCTCACTTTTTACGTTTATACCCTCCTCTGCGTTGCCACCTGTCGGTGACCCCTTTAGCGTATAAAAGGAGGCCCATGCGCAACGCAGAGGGGGTTCGGACAGTTCGCTTCGATTCATTCGTAGCCCAGAAAACACCACGCTCTCTCTCTCTAGAGCAAGAACACAAGATAATACAACCAGACAAGCAGCAGTAGGAGTGTTATCTCTCCGGAGAGCTCCGAAGCTGGGTAAAACTGCTCGTGTGCTTCGCCTCGATCCGCTCTTCGTGCGACCTCCGCCCCCCGCCGAACCGAAAGGGGCCCGGTCCGCCGGCCCCATAGGTGTTCGTGGATCAGTTTCCCCGACAGGTGGGGGCAGGGGTGGAGAGGGAGGCGAGTTTTGGGTGGTGCAAAAAAGAGCCTTTAGGGGATGACTCTTTAGGGGAACTGATGGCGATGCTCTAAGTGAGTAACAAAGGGTTAAATGTAGGTTCCCTAGGATGACACACTTTCTAGGAAAATATTCTTTGACGATGTCAACGGTAATAGAATTAGCTTTAATTTTTATGAGCCGCCTCCACACCTTTCCTCTTAACTTAGCCACCTCCACCCCTTTCAAATAACCTAGCCACCTCCACCGCTCCAACTCCCTCCCAGGTCACTGGAGGATGTCGTGGCCAGATTATAGTCACTTATTTGTCAAATTATAATAACTTGGTTACCATATTACTAAACAACATTCTCCACCCATACAAGACTTGCATGATCGGTTTTTTTTTTGTGATATGGTACCATCATTTGCATGATGATAAAACTTGAAAACTCATTTTCTAGCTCTACATAACATGGTATAATGCCTAAAACATGTAAATTATTGTGCAATGACCATACATCATTATCATGGCAGCTGTTGGTTATTAATATGACACTTGCGGTAAAAAAATCATCAAGAATGACAAAATGGGATCTTGTTTTGAAGCCCTTGCCATTAGTGAAGACATATTTTGCAATTAACATATGCATACATGTGTCATCTATATAGAGGAGTAATTCCATGGAAGTTGCTGCATGGGGAGACAATACATGGTGCTTTCCCCAAATATATTTTCCGATCAATGGTTTAGCAAGAGCTCTACTGAAAAGATCAACAATTCAAATAAAATTACTTCTTTCGGCGATAGTCGACAAGACTCACGTTACCATCGAAGTTGAATCTTTATCCTCCAATCATGAGGCATGAAGTCCAAGTTGATGCAAAATTTAAGCAACTTGAGCAGGTGTTTGCACCTTTTCAAATCTGCGTACCTCAGGATAGTGAGCACTTTGAAGCATGTCACGTTGGAGATTCTCATGAGCACGGGCATATGTACCTTTTCCTGATGTGCATGCCGTATCTCCTTAGGTGCAAAACTCTACTTCTGTGAGGGGACTTCAAATCAACAATTGAAAGCTTCTTAGAGTCAATTGGGATGCAAATCAAGCCCACAGTTCCTCATGTGAACTGACCAGAGCTGTTCCTCAAAATCACACCCCATGATTACCACTTCAATCTTTGCATAATTGATTCAGTCCGCACATCGACTCAAAGCACACCAGCAGGAATTTAAGATTCATGAGAAGAAAAAGCATATGTAGGGTCATGTGGCATGTGGGTTAAAACCAGACCATGTGAGCGAGAAAACCACTTCGGGTTTGGTGAGGGACCAAAGCTCTCAGGTTTAGAAAGATGAGGGACCAAACCTCTCAGGTTTAGAAAGATGAGGGACCAAAGGTATACGGAAAAAGTTAAGCAACCAAAAATCAACTTTGCGAACAATTGAGGGACAAAAATCATCTTCCACAAATGAATTTGTTTGCTTAAACATGAGTTATTTATATGGCTAACATTAATAGCCACCATACCTTCCTTGTGTTATAGTTTTCCTTTGCAACCTGCTTCGTATCAAAGTCCCGAAAATTGCTGGTCAATAGTATATGTTCTGACCTTGAATCTCGAATACCACAGGAGTTGCTATCATGCTTCTTTCTGTACTTGGAATATGACTAAAGCTGCAGCCACTTGAAACTAGTTGTAAGAGGCGCATCTATGGAAGGAAAGTATGGAACTTTCTGAATGACGCAGACTATTGAGTAAGTTCTTCTACTTAATTTAGTTGATGCATCTCGAGCTTACATGGTAATTTCACGTTCCGTGTATGCTACAACACTACGTAGTTTTTTTCAGAGAATCGGACGGGATTTCTACGAACTGGATTTTTATAAATTTTCAAATTACGAAGTATGGTACAAGGACGAAGAAGGAAAAGACATGAAGCGCCTGAGAGGTAGCTGACCTACAAAAAATTAAGAAGACAAAACTGCGTATGTGTTGATGTGTATGTTTTGTTGCGCCTGGGCATTCGTTTTCTTGCTGGGTCGGTTTGTTTTTGGGGGGTGGGGCAATAAGCTTGCTTCTTCACAAGCTTATCCCATCTTTGTTATTGAGTAGAATCATGACGGTTTCCCTACACTAATGTTCGTTTTGGTCTATAGAAAGCTTAATCAAATTTACCACAGTATATATATCACCAGAATATTTTGGGCCTAAGGTATTACTAAAGAAGGTGCCTCTAATCTTTAGTGTGATGTATGCCTATTTGTCAGATATGTAAAACATCTAGCAGAAGTGCGTTAGGCTCGCTTTTCCACAGATTTATGTGACGATATTATCACAAATCACTGCAATTCCAAGCTAGCCCCTCATCGAATTAGTTTTACTTCGTTTCTCAAAAAAAAAGAGAGAATTAGTTCTACTTCAGTTTTTTTATTTACTTTCATCTTAGGTTAACAACATTCAAATGCACCTCGTAGCCCGAAGAACATATGTGTAGATTCATACATATGTTCTGCATATTTTATTTATATATACTTCATAGAACTAATAGTGGAAATCAAATTGTGTTTGCAAAATTAATTAATATAGGAAAGAAGCCACCAGAACATGTATATGAAAATCAACATACAGCGGAAATGCATACATAATTCGCTAGCTTAGGAGTAGATATTGTTTTTATAGTTATCAGTTATATAGCATTGTCCTGTGCAACTATACAGAGTCCCTTCACTTTTGTTGTGTAGGTCCAAGATTTGGATCAGATCTAGTTGTCTCACTTGAGCACAGTCTGAACCTATTAACGATCCTTGATCAGAAACAAACCATAAGAGTACCATGTTAGATCGATCTGTCCATCATATAGTTTCTGCAAACAGAACTAGGTTAGCTCTGCATCCGATTTGTCTGCCATCGAAAAGGAACTGACAAAAATTCAGGGTCGATATGGATTCTATACATCACTTATCCATCAGCTGAATCCATAAGCCCTCATGGGCTGAGAAATCAGACCAATAAACTCATGGAAGGGGAGATGAACCTACTCTGCTATCATTTCTGACCAAAAGGACGCATGTTCTTTTTTTAATTCTGCACTAGTACCTTCTATTGAAAAAAAAGTCCCCCCTAGCTCAACTCTAGTGTAAAATAATTTTAATTGGGGAAAAGAGCTAGTTCAACTCTAATATAAAATTATTTCTGGGTTAGTTTTCATCCTTTGTCAAGAGAAGTACCCTGATTAAATACGATAAAGAAAATTAGCAAGGAGGACAAGTTTGTTCCATCTGCTTTGTGTCGCATAAGAGAATCTGCACATATCTTGTCCTTTTGGATGTTACATGTAAAGAGTGGTATAGAGCATGCAAACACTCTATTAACACCTGTAATACAAGTCCAGCATTCCATCATTGGTGGATTAAAGATCTTTGAAAATCTCTGCTTCAGAGGCTAGGGTGAATGCCAACACAACAATGCTAGCAGTTCTCTAGCGTCTAGCCTTAGAGGTGCATTGATTCTCAGGCAGTGTCTTACATAATCGGTCCTGCTTTTACAAACTGGAATCATAGTAGTACAGATAATTCATTGTAATGGTCTGCAACTGATGGTGCACATTGTTTGTTCCTAGTGTATACAACAGACATTCCATCAGTGTACGTACTTTGTCGGGAAGAAAATTCATTCAGCGTACGCTTGCTTTCTAAGAGAGAATGTACGTCGAAATTCCCAGCACTGCGGCTTTATGTGGTGCTAAATATTCTTCAAGTAGAAGTTCTAAGATATATCACTCAGTAAGGATGTGTGCGCATTTTTCACGTACTACATCAGTTATGTATGTCTAAATGTTTGATAACAATCCACTTGAAGTTTTAAAAGTCCAACCAAGAAGTACCTACCCATTTGGGCATCACTCAAAAATATTACTTAAGAAATATTTTTCTAGTGATAGGTAGTGATAATATATATTGTTCCTAAATATAAGACATTTTGGCAGTTTAATTTAAACTGCCAAAACGTCTTACATTTAGAAACAGAGGTAGGAATAACTTTATGTCCCCTTAAAGCTTCAACGGTCCAAAGAAGAATCAGCTTGCCATTTTTGCATATTCAGCAGGTGCTTTAGGTATATTTAGCCTATGGTAATTACTAATCATAGTAGTCATTATCCTGCTTAAAGTATTAGAGGCCTCTGCCATTGAGCAATGGAACCAACTAGTCTCAACGAAGATAGGCAGACAAAAAGAGATGGAAGGGGCCTCCCCCCTCCTCCAGCAGACCCGAGGAGGTGATGCAGATTCTCCCCTGCATTTCATTTCGTACAATGAAAATATGAAATAAAATATCTCCTATCTTTCTTTCTTTCTTTCTTCTTGTGGCTCCTATGCAAGCTTGTCGCTGATTTGCCTACTGGTACTGCTACTAACACCTCCAATCCACCCCCACCATTCCCAAGCATTATTCTCCAACTAGCCTCTCCTCCCACTATATAAGCTGCACCATTGCCACCATCTTGTTGTATACAAACACAAGCCAAGCCCGGTGATCTAGCAACCGTAGTAGCACTAGTAGTAGTAGTAGTAACAGTGGTCATTGCAATCCACCTTAGTTTTCTTTCCTGTTGAGAAGCCACAGCCCAGTCAAGCATGAGTTCATCGTGGACATTCAAGCAGAACAAGGTGTTCGAGGATGCGCTGGCCAAGTACGACAAGGACACGCCAGACAGATGGCAGAACGTGGCGCGGGAGGTTGGCGACGGCAAGACGGTGGAGGATGTGAAGAAGCACTTCGCGGAGCTGGAAAAAGACGTGGACGACATTCATACAAACGGTGCCGGCAGCAGCAGCAACAACATCAAGGGCGGTTCCAGCCGCGGTGGCAGCAGCCATGGGCAGAGGTAGTAAGTAGTCTGTCCGAATCTCCTAGTTCTGGACTGTTCCATCCGTGCACATGCATCATCACATAATTGACCACCCTCTACTTGTTAGACTCATAGACTTGTACGTATTGTAATCTTAGTACATGTTGTGTTTGTACCCGATGAGGTACCCCTTGTTATATATATGTTACAGAGGCCGACCCCTAGAGGTGTCGAAGCCCATAACCCCAAAACCCTTAGTCTATCATGGTAACAGATGCGATCTAACGATCCTGACCTAGCCATGTCGTCTTCCGCTGCTTCTTCCAAGGCCGCCGCCGCAGCCGCTCTCTCCGGCGCGGCCACCCTCGCTGCCCTCTCCGACACGGCGACTCTCTCCGCCACCACCAACTTGCTCGCCGAATCCTATTCGGCCCCTGCGGCGCTCACCGATCCGATCGGGACGGGATCTTCCGTCTTCGCGCCGCCGTTCCTGTCTACCCTTCTCCCAGGAGGAAGATCGACGGGACCCCTGTTTTCCGGGGCGCCGTCCGCGGCTCTCCCCGGCTCGCCGGCCTTGCGCCCCAACTACGCCGCGCTCGCCCCCTACGCGCCACCGCCGCCGTACGCCTACAACCCGGCTGCCTACGGGGCCTACTATGGCGCTCCCTATGGTGCGATCTACGGCGCTCCCTACGGCGCTCCCTACGCTGGCCATGGCGCTGGCTACGGTGCTCCTCCTGCTGCTGGATACGGCCCTGCCTACGCGGGGATCCCGCGGCCTGTGCTTCCCGGTGAGCCACCACAGGGGCCCCCGGTTGCGCCCCAGTCCTCGCCTGCGGGGGATATCGTCCCCTCCGGCGCGGTCCCTGTGCCGCCGCCCTATGACTTCGCCCTCGACGTCATCTCGACTCCACCGTTCTACTTCAGCAACCTTCTCCCGGTGAAACTGAAGATGGACAACTATCTGTTTTGGCGCGCACAGATTCTTCCCCTCCTTCGTAGTCACTACTTGGAGGGTTTTGTCGATGGTACTCTGCCATGTCCCCCGCCGGATCATCACATGTACCGGCCATGGATTGCTCAAGATCAAGCGATCCTCTCGGCGATTCAGTCCTCTCTCACCGAGGGCGTCGCCGGCTTGGTGTTATTTGCTACCACGTCTCATGAAGTATGGGATGCGTTGGAGTCCAGTTTTTCCGCACAATCCTCGTCGCAGCACATGTCTCTTCGTGCACAACTCAATGAGACTCGCAAGGATCATCACTCTGTCACCGTCTTCTTCAACAAGATCAAACGCCTCGCCGACCAGCTAGCCTCCATCGGCGAGCCACTTCGTGACACAGAGTTCACCACATATGTTCTCCAAGGTCTCGATGCCGAGTATGACTCTCTTGTGGAGGTGATCCAGGAACGCAAGGTTCCCATCAAGCCGCAAGAACTCTTCCAGCGCCTCCTCTCAACAGAACAACGCCTTGCCAGTCGTCATCCAGATGAGCCCCCCTCGGCTAACGCTGCTGTTCGTGGTGGGAAGGGGCGTTCTGGTTCTCGCCCTGCTGCTCCTTCGCCTGTTTCAACTCCTCCTACGGGAGGCAAGGGTGGTGCTCCTACGGCTGCTTCCTCTCAATCGCGTCCTACTATTGTCGTCGAGAACGGGCGCCCATGTGCTTGTTGTGCTGCTTGTGGAGCTGTTGCCCCTTGTCAGCTATGTGGAATTCCTCGCCATGTTGCATCTCGCTGTCACCGCCGTTTTCAGCCTGAGTTTCTCGGTCTTGGCAACAACGGCAAGGGCAATGAGCGACAAGTCAACATGACGCAGCATCAAGGAAAGACTCAATCGTATAATGTTGATCCCACTTGGTACATGGACACTGGCGCCACAGAGCACGTGACGAATGAATTGGACAAGCTTGCTATTCGGGAGGCCTACCATGGTCCTGACAAGGTTCACACAGCAAATGGGGCAGGTATGCACATCTCTCATATTGGTCAGGCATCTCTCCTCACACATACATCTCGACAGTTGCGTCTTAAAAATGTTCTTCGAGTTCCTACTGTTGCCCGAAACTTACTCTCCGTACCTAAACTTACTTATGACAATAATGTGTTTTGTGAGTTTCACCCGTTTCATCTTTTTATCAAGGACCGGGCCACACAGGACGTACTTCTTAGAGGGCGCCTTCGTCATGGACTATATGCTCTTGATGTGCCGCGATCTGTCTCCCCAGTTGTCCCTCAAGTCTTCAGTGTTGTTCGAGTATCTCCCGCACAATGGCACTCTCGTCTTGGTCATCCAGCTACACCCATTGTTCGACATATTCTTCACCGCCATGAGTTACCGTCAGTTTCTAGTAATAAAGATGTCTCAGTTTGTGATGCTTGTCAGCAGGGAAAAAGTCATCAGCTACCTTTTTCTGTTTCTAGTCATGTAGTGAAAACTCCTCTTGAGATTGTGTTTTCAGATGTTTGGGGTCCTGCTCAGATGTCTGTTAGTGGTCATGAGTACTATGTTAGTTTTATTGATGCTTATAGTCGCTTTACCTGGATTTATCTTCTTAAACATAAGTCTGATGTGTTCGATGTTTTTCTTAAGTTCCAAACACACGTTGAGCGTCTCCTACAACACAAAATTCTTCATGTACAATCAGATTGGGGGGGTGAGTACCGCAATTTGAATTCCTTCTTTGAGAAACTTGGGATCTCGCATCGTGTGTCTTGTCCTCATACACATCAGCAGAATGGTTCAGCTGAACGTAAGCATCGTCATCTTGTTGAGACCGGCTTAACCTTATTAGCTCATGCCTCTGTTCCTTTTCGTTTTTGGAGTGATGCTTTCACTACTGCCTGTTTTCTCATCAACAGACTTCCGTCGCGACTTCTTGGCATGAAAACTCCACTAGAACTCTTGCTTAATGAGACTCCTGACTACACTTTTCTCAAAGTTTTCGGTTGTGCGTGTTGGCCGCATCTCCGTCCTTACAATAATCGAAAGCTTGAGTTTCGCTCTAAAAAATGTGTCTTTCTTGGGTATAGTCCGTTGCACAAAGGTTATAAATGCCTTCACATTCCAACAAATCGTGTATATATTTCGCGTGATGTTGTTTTTGATGAGCATGTTTTTTCCTTTCTCTAATCTTCCAACTCCTGTGATCACACCAACTGAACCTGTGCATTCATCTCCTTTATTGCCTGATCAATTTGTAGATGTTGCACACTCGCCTCTTTTGTTGTCTAACCATGGTGCAGGAACTGGTAGAGGTGCTCGGCTTGTTCTCCTTGAGGATTCATCCCCTGCTCCGACGGCTTCTTCATCGGATCACGTCGATCCGGCCACTGTGCCCTCTTGCATGGCGCATGCAGGGTCTCCTGCACCCGCGCCCGCCAGCCACCCGGATCCGGCTTTGGTCGCAGTGGAGCCGCGCTCCCCGGATCGCGTTGATCCTGCGCCCGCTTCCCCCTGCATGGGTCATGCAGGGTCGGGTTTGATCACACCCACTCCGCGCCCGGCCCTGGCTCGGCTGGAGCTCCCTTCGTCGCCGGTTTTCGCCTCACCTGCCATCGGGTCGGCTTCGCCTGCATCGCCCGCGCCTACGGACGCGCCTGGCTCCTCCTGTTCGGCGACGCCCGCACCTACTGCCTCGCCTCCTGGCGGTTCGTCAGTGTCGCAGGCACCATCTCCTGTAATACCTTCTTCTCAGGAGACGCAGGCTACTTCATCGACGGTTCCTGAGATCTTCGTCGCGCCAACTGCTCAGGTTGCTCCGCGACCACACACTCGCAGCAAGAGTGGTATATTCAAACCGCTTCAACGCACCGATGGCACGGTTGCCTGGCTCGCGGCCTGTATAGCTCACTCTGCAACTGATCCTTCTGCTGAACCCCGTCATTATCAAGCAGCTCTGGGTATTCCTCACTGGCGATCTGCAATGGAACAAGAGTATCAAGCATTGCTCAAAAATGGTACGTGGCGTCTTGTTCCTCCGCACAGTGGTGTCAATATAATTGATTCTAAATGGGTATTCAAAGTTAAGCGACATGCTGATGGCTCTATTGAACGGTATAAGGCTCGGCTTGTTGCTCGTGGGTTCAAACAACGTCAAGGTCTTGATTATGATGATACCTTCAGTCCTGTGATCAAGCCGACGACTATTCGCATGCTCTTGTCTCTTGCAGTTACTCGTGGGTGGTCTCTTCGACAGCTCGATGTTCAGAATGCCTTTTTGCATGGTGTTCTTGATGAAGAGGTCTATATGCGTCAGCCACCTGGGTTTGTTGATCCTACTCGTCCACAGCATTTGTGTCGTTTGGTCAAGGCTCTCTATGGTCTCAAACAGGCGCCACGTGCTTGGCATGCACGTCTTGCTTCTGCTCTCCGTGCACATGGTTTTGTTCCATCGACAGCTGATACTTCCTTGTTCATGCTACAGCGCCCTACGGTCACTATGTACCTGTTGGTGTATGTTGATGACATCATCTTGATCAGTTCGTCGGTTCTTGCTGCCGATCGGCTTGTTTCTGCTTTGAGTGATGATTTTGCCATTACAGATCTTGGTCGGCTCCATTATTTTCTTGGCTTAGAGGTTTCTCATTCGGATGCCGGTCTGACTCTTACTCAGCATAAGTACTCTCTGGATTTGCTTCGTCGTGCTGGTATGCTTCAGTGGAAGCCTGCTTCCACTCCCATGACAGCTTCTGATAGACTCTCTGCACTTGATGGTACTCTTCTTCCTTCAGATGAGGCTACAACGTATCGCAGCATTGTTGGTGGCTTACAGTATTTGACGATTACTCGTCCTGATATCTCTTATGCGGTGAACAGCGTCTGCCAGTTTCTTCATGCTCCTCGGGACACTCACTGGACTGCTGTGAAACGTATTCTGCGCTATGTTCGGTTGACTGTTGTTTTGGGTCTGCACCTTCGGCCTGCCCCTTCCGGTAGTCTTTCCGCGTTCTCTGATGCAGATTGGGCTGGTAGCCCTGATGACAGGCGATCCACGGGGGGATATGCAGTGTTCTATGGTCCTAACTTGATCGCTTGGAGTGCTCGTAAACAAGCTACAGTGTCTCGTAGTAGTACTGAAGCTGAATACAAAGCAGTTGCCAATGCCACTGCTGAACTTATCTGGGTTCAGGCCTTGCTTCGAGAGTTGAGAGTCCCTCAGCGTCATCCACCTGTTCTTTGGTGTGACAACATCGGTGCTACGTACCTTTCTTCAAATCCGGTATTTCATGCTCGAACGAAACACATTGAAGTTGACTATCACTTTGTCAGAGAACGAGTTTCACAGAAGTTGCTTCAGATCAAGTTCATTCCATCAAAGGACCAGCTTGCCGACATCTTCACGAAGCCATTGCCATTACCTCAGTTTGAGGGTTGTCGTCGCAATCTTAATCTTCTGAATTCTTCAGACCATGGTTAAGATTGAGGGAGGGTGTTAGACTCATAGACTTGTACGTATTGTAATCTTAGTACATGTTGTGTTTGTACCCGATGAGGTACCCCCTTGTTATATATATGTTACAGAGGCCGACCCCTAGAGGTGTCGAAGCCCATAACCCCAAAACCCTTAGTCTATCACTACTAATGTGGTGTGTGCAAAGGGAAAGGGCGGTCTTCCTTTCGGCCGGCCTGGCTAGCTTTCTCCGTGCAGTCACTTGCACTGGATGCTTTATATTCCTTCCATACATGCATTTCCCTCTACTAATATGCATGGTCTCTTGCTGCTCCCTTGGGCATCGACTTCTCTGTTCCCTTCTTACTCTACATGTCTTGCAAATGCTATATTTGGTTATCTCTTGACCTTTAGGAAAAACTATGTTTGCCCTACTGAATTTTGTTTGTAGTTTATGTGGTCTTGCAAATGTAGTAGCATTGACTCCTTTACCATTGTTGGGAAGCTAGTTACTTGACTAATCCATGAACATATTTTTGTTCCTTCACCCATTTGACTGACCGTAGCCAATCACTTAACTAGTGAACTGCTGTCAGGTTTATCACTTATATAAACACAGGTTTATCACTATATAAACACAGGTTTATTTTCTGGCTTTATCAGTTGGTCTTATAAAGACGGTGAAGAAAGGACAGCGTCAGAATATATCCAACAGTCCATCTGATAACTAACCTCAAAAGCAGCGCGCCTTTATTAGGCTTATAGGCTATGTTTTAACCACAGCATGCCCTTAACTGGCAAAAAAAGGAGATACCGCAGGGAGACTAATTTGTCCAGAATAACAAAAAAAAGTGTAGTAAGCAGGCAGCTAGAGCATGCTTTTGCTCAAGATTTGCGCGTAAAGCTTGCGGGCTCAGTCCCTTAAAGCTTGCTGTCCTTTCGACGGGCATAAAGTGCTGCTCATCTCAACAGTTGATGTTTTGTTCTCTCGCATATGGACGTATAGGACAAATTCCAATCTTAGGTTTCTTCCTCTTGCCCCCCTAGCTAGACTAGAATAGATCCGCTTCTATATGTTATTTCCAAATTAATGCCCTTCACTGGAAAGACCCTCTACTTTGTTTCTGTCGGCATCTCTTCCTTTACATGGAACATTCAGACTTGTTACACTGTGAGCCAAGCATTTCTATTTCCTTTGTGGATTTCATTTTCAGCCATTAAATCCATGCCTATATCAATCCATGGCCTTTTCAGTTTTTCAGTTCCCTGTTGCCTCCGGAACATAGCTAGACTAACACTCGGTTTATTCTCTCCTTTTTCCAGGCCAAGGTACCTGAAGAGCCAGTGATCGCTGGGCTGGTGCAAGACTCGAGCACAGCTAGCCTCCTGCCTCTGCCTGTTTTCCAGCCTGAAGCCAGTACTGCTCTATCTACACTACTAGATACACATGACCCCATGGTGATCGTCATCCGGTCATGTAGCTAGCTGAAGTAGCTATTGCTCTCCAATGATGATGGCACTACGACAAGAATAAAGTCCGAGACATAATCAAGTCCCGCATCGGAGCTGTATCTTCCGTATATTTTGTACGCATTGTCTTCGTGTATATGACCCACACCACGAGCCATGTCCCCAGCTATATTGTACCGCCGGAGGTATCGGACGCGACGGGCGCTTGTACGCTGGTGCCGTGGTCTGTCTCCCTGTCGAATCTGTTACCTGATATATATATTTGTCTAATGGAAATTCCGGTCTACGGATTACTTATTGCCGGTGCCGACTTCTGCCCTGACATTTCTTGGCTTTGGACACGCGCGTCATAGGGAATTCTCCAGCTCTCCTTTTTCATGGCGTGTCCCAAAAATTAGAGTAGATCTACATAAACCTTGGGGAATCCATATTCCAAGAAAACCAGAATGGACGGCCCATATAACGCAGGGTGCGCCGATTGGGCGGACCCATTGCAGTGCGCCGCAAATACCAGGGTAAAAAATCGTAAAAAGGTAGGACACGATGGCTGGCAATCAAACACAGGACTGGCTACTTGTGCGCACTCGCTAGTAGCCACTACGATGGAAGAGCTCGGTTGACCAATGTACAGCGGAACACTAAAAAGAACTAAAGAAAATACAAGACTAAACACTGTTAGAAAAAATCGTTTACAATTTTCCATATTTTAATTAATTTTTTGAACGTATGAACTTTTTTTGACCAAGGCAAACAATTTTATGATATTGCGAACAAATTTAGGATTTCCAAAACGCTTTTAAAAAACGTGAACATTTTTAGAATTTTTGAACAACTTTATAATATGAGAACAAATTTTGAAACAAAGAACAATTTCAAAAATACTAAACAAATTTGGAATCACAAACATTTTTTGAATATGTGAACAAACTTTTGAAATCCAGAACATTTTTTGAAATCTTTGAACAAATTTTGTAAAACACGAACATATATTTTTACAAAAACACAATCTTTTATTTGAAAAAATCCTGGCATTTGTTTGAAAGGCAAACAAATTTCGAATATTTTGAACATTTTTTTAATTTTGCCTTTTTGAACATTTTTTAAATTGTGAGAATATTTGTTGAAACTTCCTAACAATTTTTGGAAACGCGAACAAATTTTGAACATTTTGGTGAAAAAAGCAGGACAAAAGAAAAAACAAATAGAGAACCAAAAAAGAAAAAAGAAAGAAAAGGAAATAGAAACAGAAAAAAGGAATGAAAAACAAAAAGAAAAACCGGTTGAAGAACCTCCTGGAAGGTTCCCAAAACAGGGCAAGGAAACCTTCAAGAAGGTTCGCAAAACCGGAAAAATGATCGCACCTATAAAAAGCTAACTGGGCCGGCCCATGTACCATCGAAAGTGTGCGATAAATCGACAACTTGCCACAGAACGCGGTGAATAGGGTTTTGCGTTACCACGTGTACTCCTAAATCACTAATTAAGAAGTACTTCTTTCAAAGATCACTTCCATCTCCTCGGGTTACGACAAGTGGCGTACTGGGAGTTTTTGCTTTTTCGTACATCCATTTATTCAAAATGTTTTATCTCTGAAACCGTGCGTCCAAATCTCGAACCGTTTTCATCATTGGATTCCTCGCGTTGAGATCTTCAAAACTAGATCCCATATTGATAGATTTGACGAACATTTTTTTCACGAAAATAGCAGACAAAAAAATCGGACGAAAAATCGAATCGGGAGCACGTTTTTTTTCTTTCCGAAAGAGGCACGACCCTGCCTCTCACGAAAGGACAATCATGCATCTCGCGGAAGCAAAACCGTGCCTCTCGTGAAAGGAAAAAAAATAAAAATCACATTTTTTTCGTTTCCAAAGGAGGCACGGCCATGCCTCTCACGAAAGCACAATTGTGCCTCTCGCGGAAGCAAAATCATGCCTCTCGCGGAAGGAAAAATAATACAAAACAGAAGCAAAACCATGTCTCTCATGAAAGGAAAAAAAATGCGTTTTTTCGTTTTCGAGAGGCACAACTGTGCCTCTCGCGAAAGCACAACCATACCTCTCGCGAAAGCAAAACCGTGCCTCTACCGGAAGGAAAAAAATAAAAAATGTGTTTTTTTGTTTCCGAGAGGCATGGTCCTGCCTCTTGCAAAAGCAAAATCATGTCTCTCGCGAAAGCAAAATCGTGACTCTCGCGGAAGAAAAAAATGTGTTTTTTCGGAAAACTAAATAGTTGAAAAATCCGGAGGGAGCGCCCAGAACGCGACACATGGTGACGGCTGAGAGCGCGCAGTGATTGTTGGGAGGCTCCCAAAGGAGCGCTCGCCAACTAGTTGCTCTCGGCGTACCCCACCTTACGTGCTATATATGATTATGGGCCGGCCCATTATCAGATTTCATCTCACCGCTTTTGGGAAGGTTCTAGGACCTTCCTTCAACAAGGTATTTTCTTTATTGGTTTTCGTTTTTTCTTTTCTTTTTTGTTGTTCTTTTTCATTTTTATTTCCTTTTTGTTTTCTTTTTCATTTGGAACTATATTTTTAATTCACAAATAATTTTGAAATAGTTAACATTTTTTCAAATACATGAACATCTTTTTGATTCGCGAACATGTTTTACAAATTCATGAACATTTTTCAAATTCAAGTTTAGAATTTGCATATATTGTTTTGAACACGTGAACAATTATTTTGAATGGCAAACAATTTTTAAAATTTGGGAACAATTTTTGGTAATTCATGAACAAATTTTTTTACGAACAATTTTTGCGTTCATGGACACTTTTTGAATCAGTGAATTATTTTTAATTTCTATGAACATTTTTTGAAATTAAGGAACAGTTTTAATAAATCCCGTACATTTTTGGAATATTGTGAACATTTTTTAGGCATTCATTAACATTTTTCTAGAAATTCATGCACATTTTTTGGATTTGTGTGCAATTTTTGAAATAGACAAACATTTTTTGAATCTGCAGGCATATATCTTTTTTGAATATGCGGACATTTTAGGTGACGGCTTGGGGGTCGTGGGTGCAACTTGGGTTGAAAGGAACACTAACCCCCACACGCTCCCCTATATATAGTCGGCCGGCCTGATTACCCCGGGTACCCGGGGTAAAGGGGACCGGGTGCTTCGACTCAAGGAGATCGGGTGCCTGGGCTATCCAGATACTGGTGAAAAAGTTTGAAAGTCAGCTCTAGGGTGCCTAACAATTTGTAGACTTCCCAAGAAATAGTTCAAAAGTCTTCACAAATTGAGGATACTCACCACAAGGAAATCCTAACTACATGAATATGATCAAAAAAGGACTCTTGCAAAGGTGAAAGCATGCTTTCGGATAAAATGGCTTGGGATAGAGTGTAAACGTTGTCTTATAGTGATCTAGTACACACATATTTGTAAGAACGAAAGCGAAAACCAACTATGAGTGCTATGATCATACTTTAGCATGTAGTGACATAGGTTTACAATAGCCAAATAACACCAATGAAGTCTAAAGTTCTCTTAAGAAAGAAGGGCGGTGGCCGTAGCCACCTTGTTTGATTATGTTTTGGCTTGGAACCATGAAGATTTTAACTTTCGAACCAACACTAACACTCATCTTTGAAGCAAAGTAGCCATCATAAATGGAAGGTATGAAAGATTTCACAATCCTCTATGTTTTTTCTGTTGGTTCAAGTTGGCAGATGTGAAACACTAACACAAATTTTATGATACGGGGCCTTCACCACCTCCTGTTCTTCATCAGGAGGGCTGATCTAAAGTTTGTTTGGGGCTCCGGAGAGGGGGGTTCGTCGCCATCATCATTACCAACCCTTCTTCATCACCAATTTCATGATGCTCACCACCAGGAGTGAGTAATTTGTTCGTAGGCTTGTTGGACGGTGATGGAGTTGGATGAGATTTGTCATGTAATTGAGTCAATTTGTTAGGGCTTGATCCCTAGTATCCACTACGTTTTGGGATTAATATTGTTATGACTTTGCTATGCTTAATGCTTGTCACTAGGGCTCGAGTACCATGATATCATATCTGAACCCTCTATTTTTTCATGAATATATTTGAGTTCTTGATCCTATCTGCTAGTTATATGCACTTGTTATTGTTCTGGTCCGTAGACCTCAAAGTGACAATATTTGGGATACTCTCCGGGATGACTGTAATTCGAGGAGTTCATGTATTCACCATATGCTAATGCTTTGTTCCGGTTATCTATTAAAAAGAGGCCTTAGTTTCCTTATGGACCCCACTGCCGTGGGAGGGTAGGACAAAAAAAGTCAAGCAAGTTCTTATTATAAGCACCTATGACTATATACGGAATACATGCCTACACTACATTGATGAATTGGAGCTATTGTGTATCGCTCTAGGTTGTGACTATTATATGATGAATATCATCCAACACAAATATCCATCACTGATCCAATGCCTAAGCTTTTCGCATATTGATCTTTGCTAAGTTACTTTTGTTGCTGCTGTTGTTATAATCACTGCAAAACTGCTACTGTTATTGTTATCGTTACTATTGCTACTATTACCACTGCTATCAAATTATCATACTACTTTGCTACTAAACACTTTGTTGCAGATATTTAGTTCTCCAGGTGTGGTTGAATTGACAACTCAACTACTAATGCTTGCAAATATTATTTAGCTCCCCTTGTGTCGAATCAATAAATTTGGGTGAAATACTACCCTCGAAGACTATCGCGATCCCGTATACTTGTGGGTTATCATACGCAAATGAAGATTTTTTGCATACACCTGAACAATGTTGCATGGATGTGTTTAAAATGTTGTGACCTTCTTACATGCTTTTAACATACTGCGATAAAAATTACCATGACAATATTTGTTTACATGGATGTGTGTAAACACATAAAAAAAGTGTTGCATTTAGTTTTTATGCTTAATGGTTGGACCGTTCAGATTTTTTCCTCCTCAAAATAGGCTTTCTTCCCGCTTTATAAATAAAGCCAAGATCCATACAACAATTTCAAGTGCATGGAGGCTACATAGAATGGCTGCAGCATAAGCACAAATATGCCCAAAGAAAAGTAGAAAAGAAATCGGAAAAAAGGCCACAAAGTGGTTGCAGACTCAAGGATCCTGATGTGAGGATAGGCATCTAGTGGTATGATACGTCTCCAACGTATCTATAATTTATGAAGTATTCATGCCATGTTTACAAGAATTTTATATGGTTTTGGTGCACTTTTTATATGATTTGAATGAAACTAACCCGAACTGGCGTTGTTTTCAGCAGAACTACTATGGTATTATTTTTGTGCAGAAATAAAGTTCTCGGACTGGGCTGAAAATTTACGGTGATTTTTTATGGATCAAAAGAGACCCCAGAAGATTCATGGAAGGACCAGAAGAGCCATGAGGATAGGACAAGCTCAGTAGGCGCACCTTGGGGGTAGGGAGGACCTACCAAGCTTGTCGCTTCCTCGTGGGCCCTCTGACATGAAACCGACGCCAAAAATTCCTATAAATATAGAAAACCCCAGAAAGAAACCTAGAACTTCCGCTCTGCCGCTGCAAGCCTCTGTACCGAAGCGATCTCATTTGGAGGCCTTCTCTGGCACCTTGCCGGAGGGGGAAATAATCACCGGAGGCCATCTTCATCATCCCGACAGTCTCCATGAGGGAGTAGTTCAGCCTCGGGGCTGAGAGTATGTACCAGTAGCTATGTGTTTGATCTATCTCTCTCTCTTCTCTCTCTCCCTATCTCCCTATCTCCCTATCTCTCATGTTCTTGATCCGACATGATCTTGATGTAACCATTGGCTTTGTTAATATAGTTGGATCATATGGTGTTTCTCTCTCTCTTCTTGTTGTGATGAATTGAGTCTTGCTCTATGAGGTTTCATTATGTTGGATTGAATATTGGATTTGAGATCACTTGATGTATGTCTTGCATGTGGATACCTAGGGTGATAATGGGGTATTCTATTGAGTTACTTGATGTATGTTTTGGTATTCAACTTGCGGATTATCGTGACATTGGGACAATCTTTGCATAGGGGCTGATACATGTTTTCCTAAGTTCTTCGATAGAAACTTTGGAGTGATTCTTTATTGCAATTTGAGGTACTGTTATATGATTCAATTATGTTAGCACTATTGAGAGATTTCACTAGTGAAACTATGAATCCTAGGCCCTGTTTCTAAGCATTGCAATACCATTTCTGATCCTTTTTATCACTTGCTACCTTGCTGATTTTTCACACAAAAACCTATATCTACTATCCATACTACACTTGTATCACCATCTCTTAGCCGAACTAGTGCACCTATACAATTTACCATTGTATTGGGTGTTTTGGGGACACAAGATATTTCTTGTATTTGGTTGTAGGGTTGTTTGAGAGAGACCATCTTCATCCTACCCCTCCCACAGATTGATAAACCTTAGGTCATCCACTTGAGGGAAATTTGCTGTTGTCCTACAAAACTCTGCACTTGGAGGTCCAATAACGTCTACAAAAATAAAAGTTGTGTTGTAGACATCAAGCTCTTTTCTAGCGCCGTTGCCGGGGAGGTGGGTGCTTGAAGTTATATCCTTAGATCTTGCAATTCAATCTTTAATTTCTTGTTTTATCACTAGTCTGGTTTATAAAAGAAAACTTAAAAATAGAATTGATGTTGCCTCAAATGCTTCATCTCTATAATGTCTTTCGTGAAAATGATGGATTGGAAAATTGTGCCAAAGTGTTAGAAGAAGAATCCAATGAAATGTTTGGCATAAAATCTTTGAATGATAAGCATGATTGCAGTGTTGTTAGTATGCTTTCTATGAATATACATGATGCTAATGATGTGCAAAGACATAAGCTTGGGGATGCTATGTTTGATAAAGATGATCTTTTTAGTCCCCCTACTTTTGATGAGCATATTTATTATGATGATAGCATACCTCCTATTTATGATGATTACAACAATGAATGTGCGTTTGGAAGAGTGTCAACTTTATGTAATAATTATCCCATTATTTTGGAGGGTGTTGAATCTTATTATAATATTGATAAATGTGGATTTGGAGAGGTCATAACTTTATTTAATGATGATTCCACTATCTTGGAAGAGGCTCCAATTGATTTTGACAACAAAGTTGCTATCTATGATGATTATGGTGATGACATGTATGTTGTAAAGAGTAATTATAACCATGCAACTTGTCATCATGATTTTAATGTTCAATTTGGCTATGTCAATCAAGTATCTCATGATAGCTATTTTGTTTACTTTGCTCCCTGATGCGTCTGCAACGTATCTATAATTTATGAAGTATTCATGCCATGTTTACAACAATTTTATATGGTTTTGGTATGATTTGCATGGAACTAACCCGGACTGACGTTGTTTTTAGCAGAACTATCGTGGTGTTGTTTTTTGTGCATAAATGAAAGTTCTCCAGATGAGCTGAAACTTTTTGATGATTTTTTTGAACAAAAGAGACCCCCAAGCTTCGTGGAAGGACCAGAAGGTGAAGGAGTAGGGCATAAGACACCGGGGCGCGCCTGGGCCCTTGTCCGTGCCCCGGTGGGTTGTGCTCACCTCGAGGCCCATATTAGCATGATACCAACACCAAAAATTCCTATAAATAGAGAAACCCTTAGGGGTAACCCTAGATCATAAGTTCCACCGCCGCAAGCCTCTGTAGCCACGAAAAACTAATCTAGACCCTGTTTCGGCACTCCGATGGAGGGGGAAATCATCACAGGTGTCCATCTTCATCATTCCGGCAGCCACCACGATGAGGAGGGAGTAGTCCACCCTCGGGGCTGAGGGTTTGTACCAGTAGCTATGCATTTAATCTCTCTCTGTCTCGTGTTCTTGCAATGCCACGATCTTGATGTATCACGGGCTTTGTTAATATAGTCGGATCATATGGTATTTTCCCCTCTCTATCTTGTTGTGAATTGAGTTTTTCCTTTGATATTCCGTTTTATCGGATTGAATACTTTTATGGATTTGAGAGCACTTGGTGTATGTCTTGCTATGAATACCTGTGGTGACAATGGGGTATCATATTGATTCACTTAATATGTGTTTTAGCACTCAACTTGTAGATTCCCGAGGTGACATTAGGATAATCTATGCATAGGGGTTGATGCACGTTCTTGTCTTCTGTTTTTCAGGTAGAAATCTTGGGGCACTCTTTGAGGTTCTTTGTGTTGGATTGAGTATTATGAATCTGAATTTTCTTTGGTGTTATTTTAGTACGAACTCTTGATAGATAGATCGGAAAGAATAACTTAGTGTTATTTTAGTACGAACTCTTGATAGATCGATCGGAAAGAATAACTTAGTGTTATTTTAGTACGAACTCTTGGATAGATCGATCGAAAAGAATAGCTACAAACAATTCTTCTTATGTTCTCCACTAGATATGAACTTTGGAGTGATTCTTCATCGCACTTTGAGGGATGGTTATATGATCCAATTAGATTAGCATTGTCGAGAGATTGCACTAGCGAAAGTACGATCCCTAGGCCTCATTTTCAAGCATTGCAATGCCGTTTGTACTCCATTTTATCAATTGCTACCTTGATGTTTTTTATTGTTCTTATTACAAAAATCAATATCTACTATCGTTACTACACTCGTATCACCATCTCTTCGCCAAACTAGTGCACCTATACAATTTGCCATTGTATTGGGTGTGCCGGGGACACAAGTGATTTCTTGTATTTGGCTGCAGGGTTGTTTGAGAGAGACCATCTTCATCCTACACCTCCCATGGATTGATAAACCTTAGGTCATCCACTCGAGGGAAAATTACTACTGTCCTACAAAACTCTGCGCTTGGAGGCCCAACATGAGTCTACAAGAATAAAGTTGTAGACATCACTCCCACCATTATGAATGAGAAGAAATTTGCTTATGTGGAGAGTAATAAATTTTCTATGCATGTGGATCATGAAAATAATGTTTTGTGTGATAGTTATATTGTTGAATTTATTCATGATGCTACTAAAAATTATTATGAGAGAGGAACATGTGCTTTTACATATCTCAATAATATCAAGTTTCCTCTCTATGTGTCGAAAGTTTTAAAGTCATGCTTGTTTTGCCTTCCTATGCTAGTTGATTCTTGCTCCCATAAGTTGTTTGCTCAGAAAATCCCTATGCATAGGAAGTGTGTTAGACTTAAATGTACTAGTCATATGTTTCATGATGCTCATGTTATGTTTCAATTCTTTATTTTTATGTGAGCATCATTTGAATCATCATGCCTAGCTAAAAAGCCACTAAAGAAAAGCGCTTGTTGGGAGACAACACAATACTTATACCTACTATTTTTGTGTGCTCACATGATTAAGATACTGTAGTAATCATGTTTTATAGTTTTTGTTTCAATAACGTGCCAAGTAAAGCCTTTGGGATAGTGTGGATGATAGTTGATTTGATTTTGTGCAAAAACAGAAATTTTTGCGCCCAGTGCTGGAATTACTGTAGTTCACTGGGATGTGATAAAATTCTGAAATTTTTACACATGATTGATATACAAATTTCCTACATTTTCCTAAATTTTCAGAATTTTTGGACATAAGTATGGTGTTTTTGCAAAATTCTGTTTTCAATGCATAGTTTGCTTGTTTTATAGTTTCTATGACTTATATTTGTCAATATAAATTGTGGAAATGGTAAGGTACAATAGGCATTGTGTGAGAAAATCTTGTCTTGGCAGTACCAAAGTGAATGATTTGCTCTTTATCATACTAACCTATCTCACGAAGTTCTGTTAAGTTTTGTGTGATTGAAGTTTTCAAGTTTTGGGTGAGATATCGATATGAGGAGAATAAGGAGTGGCAAGACCCTAAGCTTGGGGATGCCCGAGGCACCCCAAGGTAATATTCAAGGAAGACTCAAGCGTCTAAGCTTGGGGATGCCCCCAGATGGCATCCCCTCTTTCGTCTTCATCGGTAACCTTACTTGGAGCTATATTTTTATTTGTCACATGCTATGTGTTTTGCTTGGAGCATCATTTTATTTTGTTGAGATTTGCTTGCTGTTATTTATAATAATGTTTTGTATCTTTTATTTCAATAAGAGAGTCAGGTATAGCCTTTACCATGCTTAGTTTGCATGTTCATGAGTTGCTGTTTTAAAACCGAAAGTTTTCTATTATTGTATGAATTAAGTCAGAATGTGATAAAATCTTGAAATTTTGACACAACACGCTATAACAAATTTTCTACAATGTGGTAATTTTTCAGAATTTTTGGAGTTATATAAGTATGAATCTTTCTTTATCCTTTACATATTGTTCTGTTTAGATAATTGCTGTTATATTTGCATTGTTTGCTTACGTTTGCTTGTTTAATGATTTTATTTGAGGATAGGACTATTAAATATGCAGAGGGATTTAGTATGCAATGTTAAATTAAATTTTAGTGATTTTCTACAGTGGATAATGATAAGGTTTTGCATCGGTTTATCTAACTTATCCCACGAGTTCTTGTTGAGTCTTGTGTGGATGAAGTTTTTAAGATTTAGGAGAAGCCATGATATGAGAGGAATTAAGGAGACACAAAAGCTCAATCTTGGGGATGCCCAAGGCATCCAAAGTTAATATTCTAAGAAGTCTCAAGCATCTAAGCTTGAGGGTGCCCCGGTAGGCATCCCACCTTTCTTTATCAACAATTATCAGTTAGTCTCGGTTGAGCCTAAGTTTTTCCTTCTTCGCATGAGATGTGCTATTCTTGGAATATGATTTTATTTTATTTTGTTTGTTGTTTGAATAAAATACTTAATATCTAAAAAAATTAAATGAGAGAGAGTCCTCACATAGCTACTTAATTGTTTGACTACTCATTGATCTTCACTTATATCTTTTTGGAGTAGTTTGTCATTTACTCTTGTGCTTCAATTATATCCTAAGAGTAAATTATTGAATGAATTGAATATCATAAATCTGAATTATATATGCTTCATATGCTTGTCCCATGGGGAGTAATGACTTCACATATAAGAAGTATAAGTGGTAAAATTTATTGAAAGTTAGCAAACACAACATTGGTCACTTGAACAATTCACGAAAGAATATTGAAGGAAGAGAGATTTCACATATAAATATACTATATTGGACATCTTCTATGATTGTGAGCCCCCATTAATTATTTTCAAGCTTGATCAAGTGGTTGATGTTGGACAAGGAAGACAACGTACAGGGTTATGTTTGTTTATATTCACATAGAAGTTATATTGTTATGGATCCTCCAACATGTGAGCTTGTTTAGGATCTTTGCTAGCCAAAAATTTATGTACTAAGCGGGAATAGTGCTTGTGCATCCAAAATCCTTGAGCCACTGATGTCGCTTGAAGCTATGTTGGTATTTCCCCAAAGAGGAAGAGATGATCCAGCACAACGGCGGTAGGTATTTCCCTCAGATATGAAACCAAGGTTATCGAACCAGTAGGAGAACCAAGCAACACAACATAAACAACCCCTGCACACAGATAACAAAATCCTCGCAACCCGACGTGTTAAAGGGGTTGTCAATCCCTTTCGGG
This sequence comes from Triticum dicoccoides, assembly GCF_002162155.2. Classification (NCBI taxonomy): domain Eukaryota; kingdom Viridiplantae; phylum Streptophyta; class Magnoliopsida; order Poales; family Poaceae; genus Triticum; species Triticum dicoccoides. The sequence continues at coordinate 214,632,227 of NC_041392.1, read as the reverse complement.
TAACGGTGCCAGAAATTGGTGCGTGACAGGAAAAATGTTATAATAGATTGGATAAATAGATCGCAAATAAAATAAAGTGCAGCAAGATATTTTTGGGTTTTTGGATTAATAGATCTGAAAATAAAAGTAAATAAAAATAGATCGGAAAGGCAAATATATGAGAAAGAAGACCCGGGGGCCGTAGGTTTCACTAGTGGCTTCTCTCGAGAAAAACAGCAAAGCGGTGGGTGAACAAATTACTGTTGGGCAATTAATAGAACTTCAAATAATTATGACGATATCCAGGCAATGATCATTATATAGGCATCACGTCCAAGATTAGTAGACCGACTCCTGCCTGCATCTACTACTATTACTCCACACATCGACCACTATCCAGCATGCATCTAGTGTATTAAGTTCATGGAGAAATGGAGTAACGCAATAAGAATGATGACATGATGTAGACAAGATCTATCTATGTAGAGATAGACCCCATCATTTTATCCTTAGTAGCAATGATACATACGTGTCGTTTCCCTTTCTGTCACTGGGATCAAGCACCGTAAGATCGAACCCACTACAAAGCACCTCTTCCCATTGCAAGATAAATAGATCAAGTTGGCCAAACAAAACCCAAATATCATAGAAGAAATACGAGGCTATAAGCAATCATGCATAAAAGAGATCAAAGAAACTCAAATACTTTCATGGATATAAAAATATAGATCTGATCATAAACTCGAAGTTCATCGGATTCCAACAAACACACCGCAAAAGAGTTACATCATATGGATCTCTAAGAGACCATTGTATTGAGAATCAAGAGAGAGAGATGAAGCCATCTAGCTACTAACTACAGACCCGAAGGTCTACAAAGAACTACTCACACATCATTGGAGAGGCACCAATGGAGGTAGTGAACCCCATCCGAAATGGTGTCTAGATTGGATCTGGTGGTTCTAGACTCTGCGGCAATTGGATGAATATTTCGTCGACTCCCCTAGGGTTCTGGAAATATTGGGTATTTATAGAGAAAAGAGGCGGTCCAAGGGGCACCCGAGGTGGGAACTGTTGGGGATCATAGCAGAAATTCAAAATTTTCTACGCATCACCAAGATCAATCTATGGAGTAATCTAGCAACGAGGGGAAGGAGAGTGCATCTACATACCCTTGTAGATCGCTAAGCGGAAGTGTTCAAGTGAACGGGGTTGATGGAGTCGTACTCGTCGTGATCCAAATCACCGATGATCCTAGTGTCGAACGGACGGCACCTCCGCGTTCAACACACGTACAGCCCGGTGACGTCTCCTATGCCTTGATCCAGCAAGGGGAGAAGGAGAGGTTGGGCAAGACTCCATCCAGCAGCAGCACGACGGCGTGGTGGTGGTGGAGGAGCGCGGGACTCCAGCAGGGCTTTGCCAAGCACTACGAGAGACGAGGAGGAAGAGGGGTAGGGTTGCGCCAACAGGGAGATTGAATCATGTGTTGGGATGCCCCTTTGCTCAAGTATATATAGGGGGAGGGGAGGGGCTGCGCCCCCACCTAGGGTTCCCTCCCTAGGGGTGGAGGCAGCCCCCAGATCCCATCTGGGAGGTGGCCAAGGGGGAGAGAGAGGGGGCGCACCTAGGGTGGGCCTTAGGGCCCATCTGCGCCTAGGGTTTGCCCCCTCTCCTCTTGAGGACGCCTTGGGCCTTGGTGGGAGGCGCCCCAGCCCACATAGGGGCTGGTCCCTTCCCACTATTGGCCCATGTAGGCCTCCGGGGCTGGTGGCCCCTCCCGATGGACCCCCGGACCCCTCTGGTGGTCCTGGTACACTACCGGTGATGCCCGAAACACTTCCGATGGCCAAAACCATACTTCCTATATATCAATCTTTACCTCCGGACCATTCCGGAACTCCTCGTGACGTCCGGGATCTCATCCGGGACTCCTAACAACTTTCGGTAACCGCGTACATACTTTCCCTATAACCCTAGCGTCATCGAACCTTAAGTGTGTAGACCCTACGGGTTCGGGAGTCATGCAGACATGGACGAGACAACTCTCCGGTCAATAACTAACAGTGGGATCTGGATACCCATGTTGGCTCCCACATGCTCCACGATGATCTCATCGGATGAACCACGATGTCAAGGACTTAATCAATCCCGTATACAATTCCCTTTGTCCAGCGGTATTGTACTTGCCTGAGATTCGATCGTCGGTATCCCGATACCTTGTTCAATCTCGTTACCGGCAAGTCTCTTTACTCGTTCCGTAACACATCATCCCATGATCAACTCCTTTGTCACATTGTGCACATTATGATTATGTCCTACCGAGTGGGCCTAGAGATACCTCTCCGTTTACACGGAGTGACAAATCCCAGTCTCGATTCGTGCCAACCCAACAGACACTTTCGGAAATACCTGTAGTGTACCTTTATAGCCACTCAGTTACGTTGTGACGTTTGGCACACCCAAAGCACTCCTACGGTATCCGGGAGTTGCACAATCTCATGGTCTAAGGAAATGATACTTGACATTAGAAAAGCTTTAGCATACGAACTACACGATCTTTGTGCTAGGCTTAGGATTGGGTCTTGTCCATCACATCATTCTCCTAATGATGTGATCCCGTTATCAACGACATCCAATGTCCATGGTCAGGAAACCGTAACCATCTATTGATCAACGAGCTAGTCAACTAGAGGCTTACTAGGGACATGGTGTTGTCTATGTATCCACACATGTATCTGAGTTTCCTATCAATACAATTCTAGCATGGATAATAAACGATTATCATGAACAATGAAATATAATAATAATAACTAATTTATTATTGCCTCTAGGGCATATTTCCAACAGTCTCCCACTTGCACTAGAGTCAATAATCTAGTTCACATCGCCATGTGATCAACACTCACAGGTGACATCGCCATGTGACCAACATCCAAGAGTCTACTAGACTCAATGATCTAGTTCACATCACTATGTGATAAACACTCAAAGAGTTTTGGGTTTGATCATGTTATGTTTGTGAGAGAGGTTGTAGTCAACGGGTCTTGCCATATTCAGATCCCTATGTATTTCGCAAAACTTTATATCGTAGATGCTGCTACCACGTTCCACTTGGAGCTATTCCAAATTATTGCTTCATTATACGTATCCGGTATCTCTACTCAGAGCTATCCGGATAGGTGTTAAGCTTGCATCGACATAACTCTTTACGTCGAACTCTTTATCACCTCCATAACCGAGAAACATTTCCTTATTCCTCTAAGGATAATTTTGACCGCTATCTGGTGATCTACTCCTAGATCACCTTTGTACCCTCTTGCCAGACATGTGGCAAGGCACACATCAGGTGCGGTACTTCAGCATGGCATACCGTATAGAGCCTATGACAAAAGCATAGGGGACGACCTTCGTCCTTTCTCTTTCTTATGCCGTGGTCAAGCTTTGAGTCTTACTCAACTTCACACCTTACAACTCAGGTAAGAACCCCTTCTTTGACTGATCTATTTTGAACTCCTTCAAAAACATGTCAAGGTGTGCGTTCTTTGAAAGTACCATCAGGCGTCTTGATCCATCTCTATAGATCTTGATGCCCAATATGTAAGCAGCTTTATCCAGGTCTTCCTTTGAAAAACACTCTTCAAACAACCGTTTATGCTTTCCAGAAATTCTACATTATTTCGGATCAACAATATGTCATCCACATATACTTATCAGAAATGTTGTAGTGCTCCCACTCACTTTCTTGTAAATACAAGCTTCTAGCAAACATTGTATAAACCTAAAAGCTTTGATCACTCCATCAAAGCATATATTCCGATTCCGAGATGCTTGCTCTAGTCTATAGAAGGATCGCTGGAGCCAGCATGCCTTTTAGCATCCTTAGGATCGACAAAACCTTTTATTGTATCACATACTTTTTCTTACGAAAACTGGTAAGAAAACTTGTTTTGACATCCATCTGTCAGATTTCATAATCGAAAAACATAGCTAATGCTAACATGATTCCGACGGACCTAAGCATCGCTACGGGTGAGAAATTCTCATCGTAGTTAACTCCTTGAACTTGTGAAAAGACTCTTTCCCACAAGTCGAGCTTCATAGAAGGTAACATTACCGCCCATGTCCGTCTTCTTCTCAAAGATCCATTTATCTCGATGGCTTGCCGATCAACGGGCAAGTCCACCAAAGTCCATACATGGATCCTATCTCAGATTTCATGGTTTCTAACCATTTGTCGGAATACGGGCCCACCATCGCTTCTCCATAGCTCGTAGGTTCATTGTTGTCCAACAACATGATATCTAAGACAGGATTACCGTACCACTTAGGAGTAGTACATATCCTTGTCGACCTACGAGGTTCGATAGCAAGTTGATCCGAAGCTTCATGATCACTATCATTAACTTCCTATTCAACAGACGTAGGCACCACAGAAAACATCTTTCTGTGTTGCATCACTCTCTGGTTGAAGTAAAGGTTCGACAACCTCATCAAGTTCTATCTTCCTCCCACTCAATTCTTTCGAGAGAAACTCCTTCTCGAGAAAGGACCCGTTCTTAGCGACAAACAATTTGCCCTCGGATCTGAGATAGAAGGTATACCCTACTGTCACCTTTGTGTATCCTATGAAGATGTGTTTGTCCGCTTTGGGTTCGAGCTTCTCCGGCTGAAGCCTTAAGCATCGCAGCCCCAAACATTAAGAAACGACAACTTTGGTTTCTTGCCAAACCAATGTTCATACGACGCTGTCTCAACGGACTTAGATGGTGTCCTATCTAAAGTCAATGCAACTGTCTCTAACGCATAACCTCAAAATGAAAACGGTAGATTGATAAGAGACATCATAGATCGCACCATATCTCATAAGGTTCGATTACGACGTCCGGACACACCATTACCCTGTGGTGTTCCAGCTGGCTTCAACTGTGAAACAATTCCACAATGTCTTAAGTGATTGCCAAACTCATAACTCAGAAATTCTCATTGATCAGATCGTAGGAATTTGATCTTTCTGTTATGATGATTCTTAACTTCACTCTGAAATCGCTTGAACTTTTCAAACGTTTCAGACTTGTGCTTCATTAAGTAAATATACCTATATCTACTCAAATCATCAGTGAAGATGAGAAAATAGCGATATCCACCGCACGCTTCAATTCTCATTGGATCACACGCATCAGCATGCATGATTTCCAACAAGTCACTTGCCCATTTCATTGTACCTGAAAATGGGGTCTTAGTCATCCTGCCCATGAGGCATGGCTCGCATGTGTCAAGCGATTCAAAATCAAATGACTCCGAACATCCATCGACATGGAGTTTTTCATGCATCTTACGCCAATATGACCTAAGCGGCAGTGCCACAAGAAAGTGGTACTATCATTATTAACTCTACATCCTTTGGCGTGAACATGTGTATTACCACGTCCGAGATTCAATGAACCATTCACATAGGGTGCATGACCATGAAAGGTATCATTCATGTAAACAGAATAACCATTATTCTCTAACTTAAATGAATGACCGTATTGCAATGAACATGATCTAATCATATTCATGCTCAACGTAGACACCTGATAACATTTATCTAGGTTCAATACTAATCCCAAAGGCAGATGGAGCGTGCGATGGTGGTCTCATCAACTTTGGAAATACTTCCAACACACATCGTCACCTCGCCCTTAGCCAGTCTCCGTTTAGTCCGTAGCTTTTGCTTCAAGTCGCCAATAATAGCAACTGAACCGGTATCCAATACCCATGTGCTACCAGGAGTACTAGTAAGGTACACATTAATAGCACGTATATACTTGTTGAAGTTGCCAGCCTTCTTATCTACCATGCATTTGGGGTTATTCCGCTACCAGTGACCGTTCCCCTTCCAATAGAAGCACCTAGTCTCGGGTTTGGGTTCAACCTTGGGTTTCTTCACTAGAGTGGCAACTAGTTTGCCATCCATGACGTTTCCCTTCTAGCCCTTGCCCTTCTTGAAACTAGTGGTCTTATTAAACCATCAACACTTGATGCTCCTTCTTGATTTCTACCTTTTGTGGTCTTAAGCACCGCGAACAGCTCCGGGATCAACTCCATCCCTTGCATGTCATAGTTCATCACGAAGATCTAGTAGCTTAGTGATAGTGGCTAGAGAACTCTATCAATCACTATCTTATCTGGAAGTTTAACTCCCACTTGATTTAAGTGATTGTAGCACCCAGACATTTTGAGCACATGCTCACTAGCTGAGCTATTCTCCTCCATCTTGTTGGAAAAAGAACTTGTCAGAGGTCTCACACCTCTCAACACGGGCATGAGCCTGAAATCCCAATTTCATCTCTTGGAACATCTCATATGTTCTGTGGCGTTCAAAACGTCATTGGAATCCTGATTCTAAGCCGTAAAGTATGGTGCACTAAACTATCAAGTAGTCATCAGGATGTGTCTGTCAGGTGTTCACAACATCCACAGATGACGTTGTAGGGGTTTACACATCGAGCGGTGCATCAAAGACGTAAGCCTTCTGTGTAGCAGTGAGGACACTCCTCGGACTACGGACCTAGTCCGCATCATTGCTTACAATATCTTTCAACTTGGTCTTTCTCTAGGAACGTATTGAAACAGGGAGCTACAACATGAGCTATTTATCTACAACATATTTGCAAAGACAATTTAGACTATGTTCATGATAATTGAGTTCATTTAATGAACTCCCACTCAGATAGACATCCCTCTAGTCATCTAAGTGAAACATGATCCGAGTCAACTAGGCCGTGTCCGATCATCACGTGAGACGAACTAGTCAACATTGGTGAACATCTTCATGTTGATCGTATCTTCTATACGACTCATGCTCGACCTTTCGGTCTTCCGTGTTCCGAGGCCATGTCTGTACATGCTAGGCTCGTCAAGTCAACCTAAGTGGTTTTGCTGTGTAAATCTGGCTTACACCCGTTGTATTCAAACGTTAGAATCTATCACACCCGATCATCACGTGGTGCTTCGAAACGACGAACCTTCGCAACGGTGCACAGTTAGGGGGAACACTTTCCTTGGAATTTTAGTGAGGGATCATCTAATTTAAGCTACCGTCGTTCTAAGCAAATAAGATGTAAAACATGGTAAACATCACATGCAATCAAATAGTGACATGATATGGCCAATATCATTTTGCTCCTTTTGATCTCCATCTTCGGGGCTCCATGATCATCGTTGTCACCGGCATGACACCATGATCTCCATCATCATGATCTTCATCATCGTGTCTTCTTGAAGTTGTCTCGTCATCTATTACTTCTACTACTATGGCTAACTCTTTAGCAATAAAGTAAAGTAATTACATGACGTTTATGTTGACACGCAGGTCATAAATAAATTAAGACAACTCCTACGGCTCCTGCCGGTTGTCATACTCATCGACATGCAAGTCGTGATTCCTATTACAAGAACATGATCAATCTCATACATCACATATATCATTCATCACATCCTTTTGGCCATATCACATCACAAGACATATGCTGCAAAAACAAGTTAGACGTCCTCTAATTGTTGTTGCAAGTTTTTACATGGCTGCTATAGGTTTCTAGCAAGAACGTTTCTTACCTACGCAAAAACCACAACGTGATATGCCAATTTCTATTTACCCTTCATAAGGACCCTTTTCATCGAATCCGATCAGACTAAAATGGGAGAGACAGACACCCGCTAGCCACCTTATGCAACTAGTGCATGTCAGTCGGTGGAACCAGTCTCACGTAAGAGTACGTGTAAGGTCGGTCTGGGCTGCTTCATTCCACGATGCCGTCGAATCAAGATAAGACTAGTAACGGCAAGCAAATTGACAATATCGACGCCCACAACAACTTGTTCTACTCGTGCATAGAAACTACGCATAAACCTAGCTCTCATACCACTATTGGGTATCGTAGCAGAAATTCAAAATTTTCTACGCATCACCAAGATCAATCTATGGAGTAATCTGGCAACGAGGGGGAGGAGAGTGCATCTACATACCCTTGTAGATCGCTAAGCGGAAGCATTCAAGTGAACGGGGTTGATGGAGTCGTACTCGTCATGATCCAAATCACCGATGATCCTAGTGCCGAACGGACGGCACCTCCGCGTTCAACACACGTACAGCCCGGTGACGTCTCCTACGCCTTGATCCAGCAAGGGGAGAAGGAGAGGTTGGGGAAGACTCCATCCAGCAGCAGCACAACGGCGTGGTGGTGGTGGAGCAGCGCGGGACTCCAGCAGGGCTTCGCCCAGCACTACGAGAGACGAGGAGGAAGAGGGGTAGGGCTGCGCCAACAGGGAGATTGAATCATGTGTTGGGCTGCCCCTTTGCTCAAGTATATATAGGGGAGGGGAGGGGCTGCGCCCCCACCTAGGGTTCCCTCCCTAGGGGTGGCGGCAGCCCCCAGATCCCATCTGGGAGGCGGCCAAGGGGGAGAGAGAGGGGGCGCACCTAGGGTGGGCCTTAGGGCCCATCTGCGCCTAGGGTTTGCCCCCTCTCCTCTTGAGGACGCCTTGGGCCTTGGTGGGAGGCGCCCCGGCCCACATAGGGGCTGGACCCTTTCCACTATTGGCCCATGTAGGCCTCCGGGGCTGGTGGCCCCTCCCGATGGACCCCTGGACCTCTCCGATGGTCCCGGTACACAACCGGTGATGCCTGGAACACTTCCGGTGGCCAAAACCATACTTCCTATATATCAATCTTTACCTCCGGACCATTCCGGAACTCCTCGTGACGTCCGGGATCTCATCCGGGACTCTGAACAACATTCGGTAACCGCGTACATACTTTCCCTATAACCCTAGCGTTATCGAACCTTAAGTGTGTAGGCCCTACGGGTTCGGGAGTCATGCAAACATGGCTGAGAGAACTCTCTGGTCAATAACCAACAGCGGGATCTGGATACCCATGTTGGCTCCCACATGCTCCGCGATGATCTCATCGGATGAACCACGATGTCAAGGACTTAATCAATCCCGTATACAATTCCCTTTGTCCAGCGGTATTGTACTTGCCCGAGATTCGATCGTCGGTATCCCGATACCTTGTTCAATCTCGTTACCGGCAAGTCTCTTTACTCGTTCCGTAACACATCATCCCATGATCAACTCCTTGGTCACATTGTGCACATTATGATGATGTCCTACCGAGTGGGCCCAGAGATACCTCTCCGTTTACATGGAGTGACAAATCCCAGTCTCGATTCATGCCAACCCAACAGACACTTTCGGAAATACCTGTAGTGTACCTTTATAGCCACCCAGTTACGTTGTGACGTTTGGCACACCCAAATCACTCCTACGGTATCCGGGAGTTGCACAATCTCATGGTCTAAGGAAATGATACTTGACATTAGAAAAGCTTTAGCATACGAACTACACGATCTTTGTGCTAGGCTTAGGATTGGGTCTTGTCCATCACATCATTCTCCTAATGATGTGATCCCGTTATCAACGACATCCAATGTCCATGGTCAGGAAACCGTAACCATCTATTGATCAACGAGCTAGTCAACTAGAGGCTTACTAGGGACATGGTGTTGTCTATGTATCCACACATGTATCTGAGTTTCCTATCAATACAATTCTAGCATGGATAATAAACGATTATCATGAACAATGAAATATAATAATAATAATAACTAATTTATTATTGCCTCTAGGGCATATTTCCAACAGGAACAACCCACCAGGGTGCGCCTGGGCCTCCTGGGGCGCCCTGGTGAGTTGTGCCCCCCTCGGGGCACCCCCCAGGCGCAGTCAGGGCCCGTTGTGTTACTTTTGGCCCATAAAAATTCTCCATAAAGTTTCGTGACATTTGGACTCCGTCTGATATTGATTTTCTGCGATGTAAAAAACACGGAAAAAACAGGAACTGGCACTTGGCACTATGTCAATAGGTTAGTACAAAAATGATATAAAATGATTATAAAACATCCAAGATTGATAATATAACAGCATGGAACAATAAAAAATTATAGATACGTTGGAGACGTATCAGCCACCATATCTACCTATGGATTCAATAAGATCTTCCAAGTAAGTTGTCATTGGTGCAAAAACAATAAAAATTTCTCTTAAATATATATGATCTTTTATTGCAAGGGAAAAATAAGATTTGTACGAACTTATGATGGTAAAGAAATAAAAGCGACAGACTACATAATAAAGGTTGCTATCACAAGGGTCAATGTAAAGTGACGCTCATTTGCATTAAGGGTTTGCACATCCAAAAAAATCAAAAGCGCATTACAACCTCTGCTTCCCTCTGTGAAGGGCATATCTTTTACTTTAGTATTTAATTTTATGCAAGAGTCAATAGTATTCCTTATCATTTCAACCTCAATTATTCTTTTGTTGGCAAGCATCATGTGGTGGGGAAAGATCCAGGCACATATATCCAGTTGAATATAGGTGATCATGAGTTATTATTGTTTACATTATCCCTAAGATGTTGGGAGGCAAAACATTAAGCCCCTATCTTCCTATGTGTTTGACTGAAATAGTTTGTTCTAAAAATATGCTTTGAGTGTCATCAATCATGGAAGACTAAATGATAGTTGAGTATGTGGAATTTGCTGAAACAATGATCTTACATAGATCCTTCCTGAAAATAAAATGAGTTGTATTTGTTTGATGACTGAAAACATAGTTTGTTAGTTTTCAAGAAAGTTTATGGTCTATACTTTAACATGTGAATGGCTTGCTACTTGATCATGAGAAGTTTTATGAGATGAGCTGTTGTTTATGAATATAATGATGCTAGAAAAAATGTTTGGAATTATCATTGATCAAACTTAGTTATACACTATGCTAGCATTCACACTTCATAATTTTTTTCTCATTTACCTACTCGAGGACGAGCAAGAATTAAGCTTGGGGATCCCAATACGTCTCCAACATATCTATAAATTATGAAGTATTCATGCCATGTTTACAACAAATTTATATGGTTTTGGTGCACTTTTTATATGATATGAATGAAACTAACTCGGACTGGCATTGTTTTCAGCAGAACTACTATGGTGTTATTTTTGTGCAGATATAAAAGTTCTCGGATTGGGCTGAAAATTTATGGTGATTTTTTATGGAACAAAAGATACCCCTGAAGCTTCATGGAAGGACCAGAAGAGCCATGAGGACACGACAAGCTCAGTAGGTGCGCCCTGGGGGATAGGGAGGGCTTACCGAGCTTTTCGCTTCCTCGTGGCCCCCCTGACGTGAAACCGACGCCAGAAATTCCTATAAATATAAAAAACCTAGAAAGAAACCTAGAACTTCCGCTCCGCCGCCGCAAGCCTCTATACCGAAGCGATCTCATCTGGAGGCCTTCTCTGGCACCTTGCCGGAGGGGGAAATCATCACTGGAGGCCATCTTCATCATCCCGGCGGTCTCCATGAGGGAGTAGTTCACCCTCGGGGCTGAGGGTACGTACCGGTAGCTAGGTGTTTGATCTCTCTCTCTCTCTCATGTTCTTGATCTGACACGATGTTGATGTAACCATGGGCTTTATTAATACAGTCGGATCATATGGTGTTTATATTTGTCTTCTTGTTGTGATGAATTGAGTCTTGCTCTTTGAGGTTTCACTATATTGGACTGAATATTGGATTTGAGATAAATTGATGTATGTCTTGCATGTGGATACACGCAGTGACAATGGGGTATTCTATTGAGTTACTTGATGTATGTTTTGGTATTCAAATTGCGGATTATCTTGACATTGGGGTAATCTATGCATAGGGGTTGATATACGTTTCCATCCTATGTTCTTGATAGAAACTTTGGAGTGATTCTTTGTCGCACGTTGAGGGATTGTTATATGATTCAATTATGTTAGCACTACTGAGAGATTGCACTAGTGAAAGTATGAACCCTAGGCCTTGTTTCTAAGCATTGCAATACATTTTTGTGGTCCGTTTTATCACTTGCTATCTTGCTATTTTTATATTTTCAAATTACAAAAATCTATATCTGCTATCCATACTACACTTGTATCACCATCTCTTCGCTGAACTAGTGCACCTATACAATTTACCATTGTATTGGGTGTGTTGCGGACATAAGAGATTTTTTGTATTTGGTTGCAGGGTTGTTTGACAGAGATCATCTTCATCCTACACCTCCCACGGATCGATAAACCTTGGGTCATCCACTTGAGGGAAATTTGTTATTGTCCTACAAAACTCTGCACTTGGAGGCCCAACAATGTCTACAAGAATAAAAGTTGCGTACTAGACATCACGGTAGCATGCAGCACATCCATCATCAGTCCAAGACACTCACGGTCATGCTACCTAGACAAGGGGTGCCAGTGCTGCAAGAAAGCAAGGAATTTGAAGAGCGAGTCAGCGGCGCACCTAGGAAAGACCCTCTAAATGCTGATCTTATTACACTTGTGCACATCGTCCAAGCTAATGCCGCAAAAATCAACCAGAACAGTCAACATTACTGCTCGGGCGGATTGGCTCTAGTCCCAAGAAACCTAGCTATGTCCGAGGCCTCCTAGTCCGACCCTAGAGCCCCATGGACGAAGCTACAGGGAACTCTTGCACCGCGCAAGAGAAAAGGATATTGGTACCTGTTTCCAGGACATCACGGAGGGGACAAAAGCCATTACTAGGGTCGTGTCTCTTAAGCCCCTCTGTCCCAGATGGGAGTCGGTTCCTCAATGATTATTGCCACACAAAAATCTTGATCTTCAAGGGCAGAGGCGCTTTCCAAAGAGGAGGTAGTCCAAAGAATAGTATGACTATGACATAGAGCATGGCAAGTCGAGCCAACAGAGAACATACCCGAAGGTTAGAGACTCCACGATATGTTGTCCGAATTATCCGCGAGCACCAGTGGAAGGGCAGCTCGCAAATTAGCCTAATCTACTATATCCACCTACCTAAATGACCTTCAAAACAAGATGTTCCAGTGGCCATTCTGCGCAGTCGTTGAGGCCAACACCATCTGATCTGCATAGATGGAAAACAAGCCAGGGAATCCCGTACACAACGGGACTCCCCCAACCCATGTTTTAATCCAGAATAGAGTTCCTTCAGCCTTCACCATTGCCTACAGAGAAGGAAACCCTAAGGCGGATTTCCTGTTTGATCCTCTACATGGACTTCCAGAACTAGGATCCCTCCATGTGCGAGCAAGCAAAGAGGGGCTCGCTCGCAAGTACTTAGCCTGAAGAAGCCATAGACACAAACCCCTCTCCCCGCGAATGATCTGCCAAACCCACCGCAACATGAGGGCCATGTTCATGCGACGGGACGCTAGGCTGCCCAACCCTCCCAGGTCCTTGGGCATACAAATTTCAACCCACTTCACATATGATAGTTCTGGCCCGAGACACAACCCTTCTCATAAGTGGCTCGAACTTGCTCATCAGAACCATCGAGTCAGACAGTTTGCAAGGCAATCCACAATAGGTGCCAAACGCGCTACATGGACCTTCGCAAAAATTTGCTCAAGCACATTAATCACCGTAGTCGGCCTAAAGTGTTGCATATCCGTCACTCCTACTACTTTCGGGGTCAGGGTAATGACACTAAAGTTCATGTCATGTCTAGAGACCCAATGTAAAATTCGTGGAACATAAGCATGATAACCGGCTGAAGCTAGGGCCAAAACTTCAGAAAGAAGGCCATCAGGAGGACATCCGGCCCGGGGGCTACTACTTGTGATAGGCATTGGGATTCCCCGAAGAGGAAGGGTGATGTAGTATAGTAGCAGATAATATTTCCATCAGTTAAGAACCAAGTTTTATCGAACCAGTAGGAGACACCACACAAACAAGATAAGCGGTACTTGCACACACAAAGCAAATGCTTGCACCCAATGAAGGCAAGAGGGTTGTCAAACCCCTTGTTCTCGTCAATTGTAAGGATTAAATCTGGTAGTGGTAGATATATAAAATAAAAGGGAAATAACAACAAGGAGCATTTTTTAGGGTTTTAGTAAATATGGGAGATGGATCCGGGGGGCATAGGTTCACTAGAGGCGCCCCTCTCGTAAGCATAACAACGGTGAGTAGACAAATTATTGCCGGGCAATTGTCAAAATAGCCCATAGTTATGATGATTCTTAATGGCATGATCAATATATAGGCATTACATCCGTGACAAGTAGACCGTTAAACTTACTAGCGCCTACTACTATTACTCCACCTCAAGACCGCTATCTAGCATGCATCTCAAAGTATTAAGTTCGTAGCAAATAGAGTAGTGCTTGAAGCATAATGACATAATGTAGACAAAGTAAGATCAAATAATATGTTCGAACCCCGTCGTTTTATTGTTAGTAGCAATAATATAAAAATGTGCCTTGCTACTCCTCCTGACATAGAGTAAGGACACCGCAAGATTGAACCTACTACCAAACACCTCACCCACTGAAGATAAATCGTTCTAATTGGCCAAAACAGATAGATAGATCGAAGAGAAATACAAGACTATAAAACCACACATAAATAAATCTCAGAAAAGACTCAAATACTTTCAGTGGATAATCTGATCATAAACCCACAATTCATCCGACAACAAACACACGCGTCGAAAATTACATTGAATAGATCTCTGAAGAGATCATTGTATTGAAGAACAAAAGGAGAGAGAGAGAGAGAGAGAGAGAGAGAGAGAGAGAGAGAGAAAGCCATCTGGCTACTGCTCACGCATCATCATGGAGGCAACAAGGTCGATGAAGATTGCCTCCCCAATGGTTTCCTCCTCCGACAGAGTACCGGTGGAGGCCTCTAGATGGGATAACTGAAGAACATAGGCTTGCAATGACGATAAAATTGTTTTGGGTCTCCCTCTCGGGGTTTTTGGATTTTAAGGAATTTATAGGCCAGAGATTAGGTCAAATGAAGCCCAGTGGGCCCCACAAGTGTTGATGGCGCACCTTCCCCCGGGGCGTGCCTGGTGAGCTTGTCGCTCTCTCGTGCACCTTCTGGTCTCTCCCCGAAGCTTTCAGGGTCTCTTCTGGTCCCAAAAAAAACGCCATAAAATATCATCGTGTTTGGACTTTGTTTGGTATGGCTTTTCTATAAAACAAAGGAATAGGCAAAAAAAAGGAACTGACACTTGGTACTAAGAACGCGTTTGGTTGAAGGAGTCGCTCATGATGGATTGGGACCATACCAAAAATGAAAACCCAATTGTTTGGTTAAAAAACACTTGAATGGTTGCAACAACAAAAAAGGAGAATATGATGTGAAGATCCCACCCCATATAATTGGTCGGACCGAACGGTCCAATCCCTATCTGGCTCCTCACATGATTATCTTATGTATGTCATTGATGTATCTATGCCTTTGTGATTATCTTATGTGAGGACCACATCCAAATCACCTTTATGGGCTCATCCCATTCATCTTAACCAAACACCAAAATTGAACCATCTCATTGGGATGGTCCCAGCCCACTCATATCTACACCTTCAACCAAACATTGTCTTATTGATGTCCCAGATTAGGCCAAAAAATGACGATAATGTCTTATAATAAACATATACAAAAAGGGTGTTGCACAGAGATTTTTCTGCTGCACAATGGTAGACCGTTCTGATCTTACGATCAAGTCCAGTCGACCAATGCCTGGCGGGGGCCAATAATTTAACACTTGTGAACTGTGAGAGAGACATCTAATGAAGTGGTAATACGGCTCCCGCAGAAAAAATGATATGATACGACAGCTGGGAGGGAGTGTGCGACGCGGGACCTATGAGCCGGCATCTCGACGAAGAAGGCGCCGTGGGCTCTCTGTAGTGGTGGTAGAACAGGCGGCTACAAATGGAAGCGGCCAACCCAGGAGTAAAGTCTGAAAGTAATCTGAAAGCGCAATACCCTGTCGCCCATGACAGACGACCTCGAGATCTTCTCTTAGCCAAACTAAAACCACCAGCTCACACGTAAACCTCGCCGCTTAAACCGCCTGCTAATCCCGGTGCGCGCCGTGCGTAGTGGACGACAGCCGAGAGCGCATTGAACATGCCCGGGAAACAGAGCACCGCCGTCGCGTCCACGTCCCAGCGCACTCCACAGTCTCCCCGGCTGCGCACCGAGGCCTGCCGCCTGCGTCTGCCTGAGAAAAGCGAGAGGATAAACGTGCGAGGTGACGAGGAGTCCTCCTCGATCCCACCCCCATTCTTCGATCGTCAACGGTTTCTCTGGCTTACGCGGCAGGGCAGCGGCCATCGTGATCTCACCTCGCCCCCTTGCGCCCTCCCCGTTCAGTTCCTCTGGCCTCCTTCCCGGAACGGGGCCAGCCTCCTGCGCGCGAGGGTTTCCTCTGAAGAAAAGAGGTGGGGTTCAGAAGGAGGTTCATGTTCCTTGAGAGGTTCGGTTTGCGGACTCTCCTTTCATCTTTTCCTTGTCCTGATTTTGGTTGGTGGGGTTTTATGGTTTCCCCGTGTTTGATTGGTGCCCTATAATTACAGGAAAATGAAGTTCTCTTGGTTTTAGCCCACAGGTTCAGAAAAGGAGAAGCTCCTGAGGTTGCTCATTGTTTTTGCTTAATCTCTGGCCTCTGGCCTCTGGCTAGCATTTCTCTCCAACGCTGGTTGCTTGTCTCCGTCTGATCCAACGAATTAATACAGGTTCTCTTCAAGGGGAGGAGGTCACAAAGGTGAGTTGCTTCCTCAAGTTTCAGATTCTTCTTTTTTGTACCTGAGTTCTCTACTACTCCCTCCATTCACAAAGTTTTACAAGGTACATATGTAAATAGTGTCAAATTAACATTGAAATGTATAGAAGGTACATATGTTCTACTCCCTCCGTCCCAAAATAAGTGTCTTATAAGTGTCTTAACCTTAGTACAACTTTATACTAAAGTTAGTACAAAGTTGAGATACTTATTTTGGGACGGAGGGAGTATCTAATAAGACAACTTAAGTTCTTCCTATTTTATTTCGGATATGGTCAAAAAGGGATGTATTCAAGAATTTTTCTTACATGCGCTAGAAAGCTTAAAGTGTTGTATAATTCACTAGATTTATCTAGTTCCAACTATAAAAGAATGTTTTCCAAAGAAAGCAGTCGGTTGGCCAAACTATTGGCATTTCACCATGTATGAAGAGCACTCCACGAGTTGCGGCATAACTAATTGTTTTCATACTTGATTGGCCACTCATGCTAATGTTAGGTTACTTTCGAACTGCAAGACAATGGTGTCAGACAGTGACCAGGAATATGCCTGATAATAGTCTATCTGACATATTCCTTAGGGAAATACCTGACATACTAATGTGTTTTTTTAATGTATATGGTTTACCTTTTCTAGTAAAAATTATGCACTTGCAGCTTACGTACCGTCATCATCTCCTTTCTTTTGCTGAAGATACTGATTGTGCTACAAATAACAAAACAATGAAAGTTTGCATGTAGGGGTTTATTTGACTGTTGATTTTAACTTGCCCTATTTTGACAATCTATCATGGTTTTGACAGATGGAGAATAATAATGATGGAATGTTTGGTACACCTGAGCATAGCTCACATCCTAAGGTGCAGATATTAGATTGCTAGCATTTCCATTTGTTGACAACTATTTCTGCTTACATATAATTGTTTGTATTTTGTTGTAAGGTGAAGTTCATATTTTCTTGTCCGATCATTATTTGATTGCTGGTAATTTGTCATGCCATTCTTTCTTAGAACTGGGGACATCTGCGGTACAGTAAAATGGTCATGAGTTTTTTCAGGCATTAATCCAGTACTTCCCATCATAAGCAAGAATAATTGTGTATGGTTAATATATATGTTTAAAAATTCCGTACAATGCTAAATGCTGTATCCAAATATGATTTCAAAAACTATAACAGTGTCTCAAATGATTAAGCCTGAAATAGTGGAATTTCTTTCATCAAGCACATACTGCATTTAGCTTTCGTACTAGTTGGCAGTTGTAGTAACAACTTAAAAGAGCAGTATGTTTTAACTACCATTTCATATGTTCATGGTATTATTTATTTTGTTACATAATTTTCACCAGGTACTTGTGCAAACTCTCATATTCGGCTAGTTTTCAGTTATTGTGATTATTCTTCTCTGACCCTGTTTTTGCAGGTTCACAGCTTGATGTGCAGTGAGTTGAAAATGATGTTGGATAAAGTTACTTCTATTCTTCCATCAATAGAAGCGGCTCAACCAGGATGTAAAGCTGGCATAGAGGAACTATGCAATCTATACAGCATAGTTGACAAAGGGAAACTTATAATCCAGAACTGCATTGAGTGTAGTAGTCTTTATTTGGTATGTCACTCTGCATTGAGGATGTTAAACCATTTTATTTATATTTTCTTAGTCTTTTTCTTGATAAAATGGGTTTCCTTTGCTACTCATGTATTGTCTTTTGATAGTGAGCACACACATTTCAGGCTATTACAGGAGAAGCAACAGCAATGCGATGCGAAAGGATTAGAAACTCGATGAGGCGGAGCTTGTTCCTGATTCAGAATATGGTCCCGTCTATGTTGGCTGATCAGGCTAGTTTACTGAACTTTATAGATCACTCAATAGCAGGCAAACTTTTTTCTACGCTGATCATTACTAAGTACATGGTTTGCTCGCTAGATGTAAAAGAGAGTAATTCTCTGGCGAACCATTTGTTGGAATGTCAATCAAAGTAGCCTGAGTATGGGAAACTAGCATTCACATATTTTTAGTTGGAGGTGTATCCAGTATTTGCATATAGACATGCGTTGTCTGCAGAAATTTCTGCTTACCAAATAACTGCATTTATTAGTACTACGCCAATATTGATCAGGTTTTAAATAGTATATTTACACCTGACTATTTGTAACAGGTTGCTGATGTACATAATGATCTCCGAAATATGAAATTCCTTGTTGATCCAGCAGAAGAAGAAGCTGGAAAAGCGGTCTTGAAGATGCTTCGACATTCGGATGCAACTGAAGAACTTGAAATGCATACATTCCTTCTAGCATGTTCAAAGTTAAATCTGACATCACAGAAAGCTATGTTAATCGAAAGACGGGCAATCAAGAAATTACTAGATAAGATCAACGGCAACGATCCCAAAAAGGAAGGTATCCTCAGTTTTTTCCTGTATCTAGTCAGGAAGTACGGAAAGAACAGCAAGCCTGAGACAGGTGCAAAGAATGGAACTGCGAGTGAAACTACATGCACAAATGTAATTTCTAGTGACACCGGTGCACACAGAAAATGCATTCCAGGTGTGAACTCTGGAACAGGGAGATATGATGATCAGAATAATTTGTCAGGACTTGCTACACCACCTCCAGAGCTCTGCTGCCCAATATCTATGAAGCTGATGCATGATCCTGTGATAATAGCCTCTGGACAAACTTATGAAAGAGAAAATATCGAGAGGTGGTTCAGTAAAGGATACGATACTTGTCCTAGGACACAAGTAAAGTTAGAAAACTTTACAATAACTCCAAATACTTGTATGCAGGCTGTTATTTACAACTGGTGCAAAGAACAGAAGCTTGAATGCACTTATTTGCCCGAGCAATTTCATAATTACTCCCTATCAAGTTTGCACGATATCTCGGCGCCCCTGATTGCTCACAAAAACTTTGATTACATGGTCGAGCATAGCGGTTCATCAGTTGCATTATCTGGTGCTAGTTACTTATCATCCCCGGTCAGGGAAACAGATGTGCCAAAAACTAGTTTTACCCGGTTTTATTCAAATGTCAATTGCCAGTTGTATCTGTCCTTCTGCAACTTTGATAAGGAAATGTTTCTGAATTTGTTTCAAGAACTCTCAGAGCTCCCGGTGGAACTGCAAAGGCAGTCTGTCAAAGACTTAAAAGCTGTCCTGAATAGTGAAAATGAGGTTTGGCAGTCCATGATCTCCAATGGCTTTTTAGAAGCATTCCTTGAATTTCTTAAGAATGACAATCTCAGAAGCACATTACAAGCTCAGAAAACTGGAATTTATTTTTTCCTTACGTTTCTTTGCAATAGCAGGTATGGATATATCTTCATTTATATTCTCCATTTGCAGATATTAGTTGATGTTGAAAAGAAGATATTTTCTTTCTAAAAGAAAAATAATGATTGTCAGCAGTAAATCGCAAGTCCGTAAGAAGTAGTAATAAGACCTTGTTTTGGATGATGACGCTCTCTCTGTTTTTCTATTCAATTAAACTAGTTCCATGCTCCAAAAGTTAGGAATTCTGTCCTATGCTTTTGCACAAAGGCCTAAGATCCTATTATGTAGTTTTAGTTTAGTTTAAAATGGATATTTGTGATGTTTAATTTTTTATTTTCATCCAGGACTAGAATTTTATCTATCACTGAAGATGCAGTGCGGCTGATTGTATCGCTTGTTGATTCTGAGTTAAAGCTGGAAGCTTTGCTGATACTTCATGAACTGCTGCATCATCCAATTTGTCGGGAATCTCCTCTCATGGCCTCGCTTGTGGCTCCTTCTGTGATTGTAGCTTTGGATACTGGAGACAATGAGTGCTTGCAGCTCGCTCTAAAGATGATCTGCGAACTGTCATCCAGTAATGACGTAAAATCCTTACTTATTTCTCCAGGCATAATTGCCAAGCTGTCTACATTGCTCAGTGAAGTAAGCTTGACCGAGTATTGCCTGAAGATTATGCGGAACTTATGCGAAGTGAAACAAGCTGCTGATCTTATCATCAGATCAGAGCATTATATCGGTTCAATTTCAGATCATCTAGACACAGGAAGCCGCAGTGAGCAGGAGCATGCATCTGTTATCCTTCATACGGTATGTTCCCGCAGCACCGAGGCGGATCGTTTTCTTGTGATGAAGGAAGGTGTCATACCTGCCCTTGTTGATCTGTCGGTTTATGGAACTGAGGTGGCAAAAGCGTCTTCAATCAAGCTGCTTCAAATCTTGGGGGGCTCAGGGGTAGCTCATGCTGCTGTCGATGGTGGAGTAGAGAGCTCACCCAATGGGTCGATCTGCAAACAGCCGATATCCAAATCTGCTCGGTATATCTCAAGAAAGCTCAGCATTTTCTCAAAACCCCGGTCACGAAATGTCCTCTGAGAACTTAGTGATTTTTTGTTTTTTTGAGAATCAGAACTTTGTGAATTTGACAACACTGACCACCTGATGCAAATGGGAGCGGGTAGTCGTGTCCAAATGAAATGCTTAATGTGGGTACTTTTTTGACCGAAATGTATTTGACTAGAGTTTGTATTTGCACATGTTCTTGTCTTTCTTTGCTAGGGTAAGAAAAGGGGGGTTTAGCTCATAGGTCTTGTGTCAAAAAGGCTTGCACTCTGATGCATGCTGTTCCGTGTAACAGATACCTGGAACGTGTGTTGATCACAGAAATTCCATGGGAGATTTTTCATTGGAACTGGATCGAACATGGGTTATGTGAACAGCCATACTGCTTAGTTGATTTCTGTGAGATTGGGACCTGGTCAGTGCAAGGATTTTTCTTCTTGTGTAGGAAATGTGTAGCTCCCTCATCGGCACAAAGGTAGTGTTGAATAAACTTGCGTTGTCTAGTTTAGGTGCTATGTCACAGCGTTTTTGGCTGCCATGGCAGCTCTTTTCAGTTCAACAATCGTGCCATGGCAGAAGTCTGCGTATCGACTGCTCATGTGCATTGTTAGTTGATTAGGTGCTTTGCCCGTTGATTTCCGGTTAGCACGGTCATGGGATGGCGCGGCAGAAGTGGTTAGCTAGATAAGTGGGTTGGGCTTAGTCCACAACCAGCAATATCTGGTTCATGGGATGGCACGAACGCCGAGGATCATCGCGGGCGTTTCATTTGGGCCGTTAAGGTCATTTTGTTTGTAACAGAATAAAAGGAGAATGACAAACGGAGCAAAGCTGCAAGAATTGTGGGCAGCGCAAAAAAACTATTCGTGTCACTGTGTTCATTGTGTGCAAGCTGGAAGTTGTGTTGACAAGTGGCATCAGAGCATGTCTTGTGATCCTGCGGACATGGCGGGAGGAAGGCGTTGGAGAAGAACGGGGGTGGAGGCTCCAGCTCGAAGACGCCGTCACAGTGAGAGGCTCGCCCTCTCGCTCACCCACGAGGTATGGGTGGAGCCGCACCATCCGCGAGCGCGAGCTCGCCGTGCCGATGGGGTAGAGGCGTGAGATCTTCATGTCGGCCACATTCCCGATGCTAACGCGGAGCAACTACGGCGACTAGTTGTTGTTGATGAGGGTCATCTTGTAGACGTGTGGTCCTTGACGCGGTGGAGACCGACATCTCCAATTGACACGATTATCGGGTGGCCCTTGAGGCCGTCCTCCGGGCGGGGATGCTCTTCGTCCTCTCCACCATGCAAATGGCGAAGGAGGATTGGGATGCGGTCAAGAGGATGTGCATGCGCGAGGCAGAGGCCCAGGGTCTGCGTCAACATTTCAAGGAGATTCGGTTCAAGTCCGGTGAGACCGTCGATGAATTCATCATCCGGTTGAGCGGGCTCGTCAATAACCTGGTGCGGAAGTTTTTTCGTGTTGCGCCCCACAAGTAAGCTCTGGTGGCGCGCTCGATCGAGACCCTAGGGATGGCACCCGCTGGGTTTGGGTACGGGTGGAGCTACCACGTACCCTTATCCATCCTCCTTGATCTTATCCATCACTCGTACCCATACCCGTGAACGGGTACAATTTTTCCCCATACTCTTTACCCGATAGGGTAAATGGGTATCCACAAGTAAAAGTACCCACATGTGCACATGTCAACTTGAGCAACAAATAGTCATAAACGACAACGCATCATCATAATTTATAAACAGCAGCACATCATAACAACATCATATGCTTATAAACAACAACACGTCATAAGCATCAACACATTCTTATAAATAGCAGCACTTGTAGACAGCAACACATCGTAATTCCTAAACATCAACATATTCCCATAAATAGCAGCACTCACTCATAGACAACAACACATAAAAACAGCAAAACACTCATAAACAGCAATGCATAATCATTTATTTTAAGTTCACAAACTCACGACAAAGTATGAGGGCAATTTGACCATACATAAGGCCACAAATTAAGCATCACAATAAAGTTTCGACACTGTAGCAAGCTCAACTAAAATAAACTCGAGCAATCCAGCGGTAGCATAACGAAGACCGTAGCGCAATAAGTCTTCAGTCTCGAGCATAACTCGACGAGACCATGTCTCTACGTCTCAAAGGGCAAAAGTCCTAGTTGGAAACATGAATATAGTCAATGTTTAGGATTTTCCTTGTAGAAGGTACAGTCAAATACTCAATTGGCAAAGGAAATGTGTTGGTGAGTACCAACCGGCATCCCCTCTTGAATGTCTTAAACAAGTCCAAAAGCGCATCTCCTTTATGAGCATCTAGAACAAAAACATTATACACATGACGAGATAGTGATTAGCAATAGATAAATAAATTCTAAATTTGAACAAAGTACATTATTTGCTCACCTTTTTGTTTGTTTCTAAGTCAATCTTGGGAGCACATCAAAACTTCCACCATATTAGGAGTTAGGCGGCTCCTATGCTCACTAAGTATTCTGCCACTTGTACTAAAGACCGACTCTGAAGCAACTGTTGTCACTTGTAGAAGGTACAGTCAAATACTCAATTGGCAAAGGAAATGTGTTGGTGAGTACCAACCGGCATCCCCTCTTGAATGTCTTGAAGGTAAGTTCAAAATTGCATCTCCTTTATGGGCATCTAGAACAAAAAAAATTATACACACGACGAGATAGTGATTAGCAATAGATAAATAAATTCTAAATTTGAAAAAAGTACATTATTTGCTCACCTTTTTGTTTGTTTCTAAGCCAATCTTGGGAGCGCATCAAAACTTCCACCATATTAGGAGTTAGGCGGCTCCTATGCTCACTAAGTATCCTGCCACTTGTACTAAAGGCCGACTCTGAAGCAACTGTTGTCACGGGAATAGCAAAAATATCTCTGGCGACCTTCCTTAATGTTGGATATCTTGTTCTAGCTACGTTCCACTAATCCAACACACTAAATACTTCTGTGTATGGCACTAGGCCATCTGTCAAGTACATATCTATTTCACCTTGATGTCATTGAAGATGTTCATGATGGCTGGAGCTTTCACTGAAGAAATCAGTTCTTCACATGGTTTATATTCATCTACTTCCACTTTACTCCTTTATGAATGAATGCAGTCTAGCAACTAATGCATCAACCGAATCCACACATTGTCATAAGAAGATGGCTCAATTCCATGGAGCATGGCAAAGCAAGCTATCAACATATGCCTCTTGTAACGAGGATCAAGAAGTGTAGCCATCCCCATCAGATCTTGAATGTCCTTCCAATACTTGTCAAATTTAGTATTCATTTCCTCAGAGAGTTTTTTTATAACTGAATTGCTAGAAGTGGCCCACTGTCTCGTTTTCATTTTAATCTCATAGATTTTAGGGAAGTAAACATTAGAAGTCACATAATCACTCCCAGAGAACAACTTAGTTATCTCATCGAATAATCCAAGTCTCTCCAACATCTCTGCAGCAAACTCCCATTCTTTGGCACTAGGTAAATGCTCATATTGTTTCTCAACATGATTTGCACGTTCAAAATCAACTCTGTATGGTAAAGCTGCTTCTAGCATCATTAAAGTGGAGTTCCACATAGTTTTGCAATCACGAATCAACTTTCTTGTTATTTTAACTTTTTTAAAACTTAGCCATCTCCTCAAACTTACCGAAAGTTCATGAGGCCAATCTCAAGGAAAAGGATGTGGCGTCTATATATTGAATCCCACTGATGTTGTATCTTACCAACATAGGCAAGAATAGCAACAACATCTGCAAAAATTTAATCAGAATGAGACACTAGGTTGTATGGAGTAATATGGAAGAACAAAGTTAAAGATGATGCACCAGTGCTGCTTTTGTCCCGTAGCGAGAATATGGCCCCAAATTGTGGGAAGCACGATGGACAAATTGTCGATGTTATCCTGTGCACCGACATCCTAACCTCGGTTCTAGCATTTAGTGTGATGACAAACTCCATGGCTAGATACCAGAAATGTCCATATGGTATTTCCGTGGGGTTGAACCTGACGCGAGTGAAGTCATGTGTTATGCCGGTTTGTAGCATGGTGTTGAAGCAAAACGCTTGGTTGTTGTATGCGATCGCTTCCATTTTTGTTCCCTAATATTTTTTATAAATCATAACAATAATCCGAGAACAAAACTGTTCATCAAATGTGTATATTAAAAAATGTGTTGTAAGTAGTAAGTAGTAATGAGTAATGTCTTACATCCTGATCCAGTAGTATACACTAAGGTAAATGTTCTTCATTGGCCTTCCACAAGACCCTAGTATGAATGGTCCAACAATTCTGATAGACATGCTCCATCTGGATGCTCTGAAAAGTCAAGTTCCTGTGCATAGAATAGAATGAATGGATGAGGTAAATAATTAAGCGGTGATGGCCAACTGCCGTATAGGCTGATTCATCTATCTTGCCTGTTCATCGGAGGGATGATAGGTCAAGGGATGACAGGAACCGGCGGCAATGCCATCACCCTCTTAGATGTCGTCAATTTATATGAGGTTACCATGGTCGTGGAGGAGATGGCTGAGCCTAAGATAGAGACATAGATGGTGGTGCGGGGCATTTTTATAAGCATAGTGGGTAGCGGGAAAACCAAATAACTTTCAAATTTTGGTTTTGGCGGTATAGGTGCTCGTGGGTGAAAAATCTCTCTCGTACGACCCCCACTCCTTGAGCGATCACGGTAGTTATTTGATCAATCTTTGACAACCTAACAAACATTGTTTATTATCTTTAGTAACCAAACAAATTCATATCTCCCTGTAATCAAGGCCAGTATCCCTCAATGAGCATGGTTTCAGTGAGATTCGAATTTTTGTTGGTCAAATGGAAAACATGCTCGTTGAGGGATGTTGGCCTTGATTATAGGGAGATACGAATTTGTCTGGATACTAAAAATAATAAACAATGTTTATTAGGTTGCCAAAGATTGATCAAATGACTACTGCGATCGCTCAATAAGTGAGTCGTATGAGAGAGAATTTTCACCCACGGGCACATAGACCACCAAAACCAATTTTTTAAAGTTATTTGGTTTTTCCGCCGCCCACTATGCATATAAAAATGTCCCGCACCACCATACATGTCTCCATCTTTCTACATAGGCTCAGCCATCTCCTACACGCCCATGGTAATCTCATACAGATTGACCTCTAAGAAGGTGATGGCATCGCTGCCGGTTCCTGTCATCCCTCGACCTATCATCCCTCCGATGAACATGCAAAATAAATAGATCAGCCTATACAGTAGTTTGCCATCACCGCTCAATTATTTACCTCATCCATTCATTCTATGGACAGAACTTGACTTTTCAAAGCGTACAGATAGAGCATATATATCAGAATTGTTGAACCATTCATGCTAGGGTATTGTGTAAGGCCCAAATGAAGGAGAATGTGGGATACCTTCAGTGTGTACAGTACTGGATCAAGATGTAAGGCATTACTCATCACTACTTACAACATGTTTTTAACACACACATTTGATAAACAATTTTGTTCTCTGATTATTGTTATGATTCATAAAATTATATTAGGGAACACAAATGGAAGCGATCGCATACAACAATCAAACATTTCGCTTCAATACCATGCTACAAACGAGCATGAAATTTGACTTCACCCGTGTCGGGTTCAACCCACTAGATGGACATTTCTGGTATCTAGCCATGGAGTTTGTCATCACACTAAATGTTAGGACCGAGGTTAGAATCGACACAGGATAGAATCGACAATTTGTCCACTGTGCTTCCCACAGTTTGGGGTCATATTCTCACTACGGGACAAAAGCACCACCTCTTCATCATCTTTAACTTTGTTCTTGCATATTACTTCATACAACTCGGTGTCTCATTGTAATTAAATTTTTGCAGATGTTGTTGCTATTCTTGCATACGATGGTAAGATGCAACATTAGTGAGATTAAATAAATAGATGCCACGTCCCTTTCCTTGAGATTGGCCTCATGAACTTCCCGTAAGCGCCATTTAGAATTTGAGATTTTCATATGCTTCTTTTAATTTTATTTACATATGTTTCTCCAATCCTAGTTGGGGAGTTGGTAGGTAGTATCGCCGCTTCGTACCCCACCCCTCGTTCTGTCGATTGCTGCATTTTTCTCCATTTTTCCATTAAGTAAGGCGCAGGGTGGGATTCACATCCCGTTCCCAATCTGAACTTGCCAAACCGCTCCTCCTTCCACGCCTCCTCCTTTCTTGTAGCATATGAATTAACTACAACATCTTAATTTTCTTTTCATGGGTTTGGCCATAGTTAGAAACCAAGCATTATGCGTGGATTAGTTCGACGCAACGCAACATGAGGGATACACGTGCATGGCCTGCGAACAAGAAACGAGAAACCAATCTGTTTCGGAGCTGATTTTAGGGATACTACGGGAACCTATTTTAGGCAATTGGCAATCATCAGGTAAATCTTATGGCAAGTGGCAGTCATATAAACAATATATGGCAATAAGCAATGTGTAGCTAATCCTCTACCAAAGCTCTCGCACAACATGATTTGGCAACAACAACCATTATCAACCACAAAAGCAGGCCGCCGCACTGCCTTCATAGGATGTGCGTGCACTCCAACATCGCGAGGCACCACACCCCTGCCCACGGTGTGTCGCACTGGAGGAGAGGGCCTGAACCATGCCGCAGCTCGCTGGGTATTCGGGAATGAGGTCGGTGTGTCTACCTGCCGCCGTTTGGACCCCGCCGACGTGGCGAATCGACCGCAACAGACCAAGGTAGACACCAAAGGGAACCCGTCGTCCACATCGTTGCCGGAACACCGGCACATCGGCATTGTCCGCTTCCCATCCCTGCCATACTAGAAGCCATCCGTGGTACACCATCGTCTCAAGTACTCCCACGCTGCATGGAAGCCTCGGCGCCAAACACGTCTTAGAGGAACCATGCCAGTAGCGGCGTCACGAGAACGACGCCGTCAGCAGCTCCTTCCAAGGGATTCGGTCAGGAGAAGTCGTTGTCACCCGTCATCACGATGGTGGAGGATGTTGTTGGACGCGCACTTGGCCCATTAATTTGGTAGTGTGCTTGTGGAACTTTGTGAGAACTTGTACGAGTATACCATTAGGAACCTTAATGTAGAGAATGAAAATTGTAAGATCAATATCTTACCTATTTTGATATTCTTTGAGAAACATCCTTAAAGAGTACCAGACATATTGTTAGTTCTTCGTTGACACCTATTGTTCTTAATGAACCTTAATGTTAACAATATGTTGTACCATAGGATCAATGGAAAGAAGGATCGGTTGTCCAGTTGATGCTACTAATGTTGGCTCTACCAAAGTATCTCTTCTGCATGATATCTTCTTAATTATGGATCCCGTCATTTTGTGAAAGTCAGTATCTCGAGACCAAGCAGGCAGCTTAGCCAACAGTGTAGGACGATGTAGTGCTTTTGGAATCAAATTATTGGGTTGGTACTGTAAATTCCGAATTCGTTTGTTAACAAATGTGAGGAGTGGGAGGGGATCTGCATTTATAAAATTTACTTAGGTTGAGGTTCAATTTTCAAGATCCTATTGTTATTTATTCTTTTTTGTTGTAATAATTTACTAATTATAATATTTTTCATTTCTTCTGGATAATCTACTATTTTTGGATTCATGGGAACAAGATGGAAGAGCTAACCGTCGTTGTTTTACACCAGTACAATTGCTCGAGAGGCGGAGCACTTGTATAGTAGGTGCATTAAAGAGCAGATCAAATGGGCTGAGCCCTCGTCAGGGGCGGACCCAGGACGAAAACTGGGAAGGGGCAAAGATGTGTAGTATATATTTTTACGGAAAGATCTATAGATACTAATGGTTACACTATTTACACAAACTAGCCACACAACTACACAAGCATACATATAGGGAGGAATAATAAGCAAAATCATATATTTCGTTGTAGTATAATTTCATCATACACATAATTATGAAAACTTTATTGCAAGAGTAAAAGTAGACTAACCATTTAACCAGCAATATATTGTTCGTAATCTTCTTGAATAAAATTTCTAGCCGGCAACCTGTAAGAAAAAAAGTACATGTTAAGAGAGAATGTAAACATTATAATGAAGAAATTAATTTAAACCCATTACTTCATCCTGTTCATCGCAGAACAAATTTTTCATGGAAGCATTTTACTATCACTTCATCGTAGATGATATCCAACATTTCTCTTCCACAAAGAAAATGTTACGTAAAGCATTCTTCACAAACTTCATAGCGAGAAGAATCTCTCAACAGATGGATGAGGTTTTTCCAATCTTCCTAGGTTGAAACTTAGTTGCATGAGGCTCATAATGTCCCCATGTATAATTCTTTGTTCTTATGTTGATTGAGATCAAAACATGTAATTCTCTTACTTTTAGATGGATCCCAAGGAAGCTTGTTCAGATCAATTAACTGAGACATGTTGCAAATTGTAGATTTTACAACAAACATAGGAAAACCCTCCTTTAGCTCCCCTGCCAATGTCAAAAGGTTGAGACATTAAATAAAATAGCATACTGAAGGCAGATACTACCTACAGATTTATTCCTCTCTCACATACTCAAACTTATTTTGTACAAATTATTCCGTGAAAGCTAGAATCAGTTAACCTAGTTATCAATTGGTATATTGTACACAAGGTTGATATTTTAAATAAAACTCGCCCAATTCCTAACTCAGAAATATAGAAGGAACAACAATTTGAAAATTAAAACTGAAACTAGAAAAGATGTACTTATCCTAGGGCTTATCTCGATTGATCAATAAGACGCAGAAGAGCATCACAGTTGCGCCTAGGACTCATCATCAGGTCTCAAGGTGGCAATCGGGTCAGGTTTGGTCAGGTCAACCTCAACCAAACCCATGCCTGAATAACAATCGTGTGCAACACTACCCATGGATCTGAGGTTAGACCCATAACCGAACCCACGGGGTCACCCGACCAGACCCAGTCACCCATCGTGTCAGTGTAACAAGATTAAATTTTCACTGTATTTGTTTTCAAAGGAGACACACAGGCAACTACTCTGCTCCCTTGTTGTTGTGGTTGTCTTATATAGGCATCCGACCCTTTGTTTCCTACTCCCACGAGCGAGGTGGTACTAAATCAATGAAGACTACTGCGCTGCATGTAGCAGTAGCAGGGGGCCAGCCAGAGTATAGTGGAACATGGGCCAGATGCTTTTAGCTTGCACGGGCAGGACATGGGCCAGGTGGTTTGTATTTGTTTTGACGGATGTGCATGTGCCTCACGCTGGAAAGTCCCTTTCTTCTGTTTCTGTGCTAAGTGCGTTGGCCCATGCATGTATAGATGACACTTTTATATTTTCCTCTTTTTTTCTATGTGGCTTGAGCATAGATACAAAATAATTAGTTAATAATTACTCGCTTCATCCCAAAATAAGTGACTCAACTTTGTACTAACTTTTGCACTAAAGCCAGTACAAAATTGAGTCACTTATTTTAAAACGGAGGGAGTACATAATATCATCATGTCAACCACATGCCACATTAATCGGGTTGCCCATCGGTAACCCAAGGGTGTAGCCTTGTACCCATACCCTACCCACCGATAATCGGGTCGCCCATGGGTACGAGCATGGAGACCCATACCCTACCCATTCGGGTCGGGTGCCCATGGGCTCACATACCTATGGATCGAATTACCGGGTTGACTCAGGTCTCCCTATGTTTGTGGTCTGTGCAAATACGATTGTATGACACAAGCATATTGGCTTCACATATGTGAAAGGCCGAAATCACTAGTTGAGAAGTACTCGTTGCAAAGATCACTCCAACTTCCCTGATTGCGATAAGTGGCGCACATGCAACGCACCACTTGTTGCAACCCGAAAGTTTTCCCTTTTTTCGTAGATCCGTTTATTTAAAACGTTTTATCTCTCAAACCATGCGTTCAAATCTCGAACTGCTTTCACCGTTGGACTCCTCGCATCGAGATCATCAAAACTAGATCTCATGTTGATAGGTTTTGACGAATTTTTTTTCACGAAAAAACCGAACCGGGAGCACGGGTTTTTTCTCTTTCCGAAAGAGGCACGCTCGTGCCTCTCACGAAATCACAACCGTGCCTCTCGCAGAAGCAAAACCGTGACTCTCGCGAAAGGAAAAAAAAAAAGAGAAAATGCATTTTTTTCGTTTCCGAGGAGGCACGGCCGTGACTCTCGTGAAAGCGCAACCATGCCTCTTGCGGAAGCAAAATCGTGGCTCTCGCGAAAGGAAAAAAAATAAAAAAACACGTTTTTTTCGTTTCTGAGAGTCATAGCCGTGACTCTCGCGAAAGCACAACCGTGTCTCTCGCGGAAGCAAAACCGTGACTCTCGCGAAAGAAAAAAAAGAAAACGCGTTTTTTTCATTTCCGAGAGGCAGGGCCGTGACTCTCGCGAAAGCAAAACCGTGCCTCAGTGCCTCTCGTGAAAGCAAAACGTGACTCTCGCGAAAGGAAAAAAAAGAAAATGCGTTTTTTGGCGCAAATAAAATGTTTTTTCATAAAAAAATTGATGGAAAAGGTAAGGAAGACCGGTGGAAAACCAAAAAGTTGAAAAAACCCAGAAAAACCCGTTTAAAAAGCCGAAAACGCGTGCAGAAAAATAAAACAAAACTTCGGAGGAAGTGCCCAAAGCGCGAAACGTGGCGAATGGCTGAAAGCGCGCCAAGTGGCGCTGATCGTTACGAGGCTCCCGAAAGAGCACTTGTTAACTAGTTGCTCTCATTTTTGTTGAGAATAGAAAACACTCTATTAGCTCAGAATGTTCTCAGGAATATAAACAATATCAGGTCTATCGATTAGCCACACATGCCAGCCAGGAGCTAGAGTAGTTGTCGCTTTTGCCAGTGAATGAGCTTCAACGCTCATGCATCTGTTTTCATGGACCACTTCCACTGAAGCAAACAAATGGCTGCACCTTTTTATCTCATGAATAATAGCAGCCGAGGTCCCCAGATAAGCCTCCTTGATGTGTCTCACCGTGGCAGAACAGTCAGTAGCAATAACAATGTTGTTGCATGCAAGATCAAGTGCTAGTGGCATTCCTTCACTCGTGGCCATTGCCTCAAGCACTTCTGGATCAGTTATGTCCTGGACAGAAACTGCAAATGCATCCAGAAAGTTGCCTATACCATCTCGGCAAACAGCAGCAAATGAACCACCATCCTCATGACGGCCTACAACTGCATCCACATAGATTTTTACAGATCCCAGAGGAGGAGCTTTCCGTTTGGGGCCATCCTGATGGGCTTGCACACATCCCTGCTTTTTCCTTGTTGCTTCAGCTAGATCAGCTAAGTAGCTTGTAATGAAGGAGAAAGTCGATAATGGTGATTGGAAGTTTTCCTCATGAATAGCCTTCCTGCGTGCCCACCAAATTGACCATAAAGTCACAAGTATTTTGACAAAATCTTCACTGTTCACTGAATCCTGTAGCTCGATTAACCACAGCCTGGCGTCATCGTGTCTGCAGGCAATCAAGTGTTCTACCAGCTCTTCATCAAAGTGACCACACACACTTGGCCATAGTGCATTCGATCAACGCATGCCTCCAAGAATCTTCATCATTGGAAAGAACAACATGATCTCCATCTTCATTCATTGGGGCAGATATATCATTGGCATATTCACAAGGAACTTGTACTTGGTGCTAGAGCTTGTGCCACTGCAAAATGATCAGAAATAACAAAATAGACATCAAATTCATAATAGTCTACTGAATGTAATACTTGGTTCTTAATGCGCACTGAAATTACGATGCTCATATATACAGCATACACTACGTATTGGAAGCTCCTACTTATATAAGATCTATATGTAGAAAAATTGTATACATGACATCAACTATATATACAGAAAAATGTATATACATCATACACTATGTACCGGATTCTCCTACATATCATCTAAAATATCTCTCTCTCTCTCTCTCTCTCTCTCTCTCTATATATATATATATATATATATATATATATATATATATATATATAATTGTATACATCACAACAACTATATACTATATACATCATGTATAAGAAGAAATCAATGCTTATAATTATATACACGGATGCATCACATCATGCATATAAAAACTACAAGATCACTGCTCATATTCATAAAATCATACACAAAACTGAAACTCACCAAGCCAAAAATAGCCTTGGTCTTGGTCTTGTTTTTTTTGGCAGCAGAGGATCGACTAAGCGGGCTAGGGCGAGGTGGTCGGCTTGACGTAGTTGTGTTGCGACGGTGCTTGGATACCAAAGCAGGAGCTGGAGGACCTTTACGTTGGCCGGGAACTTGGCCCTTTCCTGGCGGACGGAGATGGGTGGCACCATCCAACGACGGGATCGGGGCGGTCGTGCCATGCTGCTGGCCGTGGTGGTCGCCGCCCTCTAACTCAGTCCCCATGAGTGTGAGCTGCATCTACTTATCCCGGTTGCCGTCCTCGTGTAAGGTATGATCATCATCCGCAAGGTCCACGGCGTCCAAGCGGCTGGATGTGCTCGTGACGGCGAGGCAGTGGGCTGCTGGAGGCGACTAGCGAGGGCTGACGTGTTGGGAACGTAGTAATTCAAAAAAAAATCTATGATCACGTAAGATCTATCTAGGAAAAGCATAGCAACGAGACGGGAGAGTGTGTTCACGTACCCTCGTAAATAGAAAATGGAAGCGTTATGTAACGCGGTTGATGTAGTCGAACGTCTTCACGATCCAACCGATCCAAGTACCGAACGTACGGCACCTCCGTGTTCAGCACACGTTCAGCACGATGACGTCCCTCGAGCTCTTGATCTAGTAGAGGGTCGAGGGAGAGTTCCGTCAGCACGACGGCGTGGCGACGGTGTTGGTGATGTGATCCGCGCAGGGCTTCACCTATGCACTACGACAATATGACCGAGGTGGTAAACTGTGGAGCGGGGCATTGCAAAAACAATTGATGTGCCTTTGGGGTGCCCCTGTCCCCGTATATAAAGGAGGAGGGGAGGAGGCGGCCGGCCTAGGAGGCGCGCCAAAGGGGGGAGTCCAACTAGGACTCCCAATCCTAGTTGGACTTGTTGGGGAACGCAGTATTTCAAAATTTTTACCTATGATCATGTAAGATCTATCTAGGAGATGCATAGCAACAAGACAGGAGAGTGTGTCCACGTACCCTCGTGGACCGAAAGCGGAAGCGTTTAGTAACGCGGTTGATGTAGTCGAACGTCTTCACGATCCAACTGATCCAAATACCGAACGTACGGCACCTCCGTGTTCAGCATACGTTTAGAATGATGACGTCCCTCGAGCTCTTGATCCAGTTGAGGACGAGGAAGAGTTCCGTCAGCACGACGGTGTGGCGACGGTGATGACGAAGTTACCGGCGCAGGGCTTCGCCTAAGCACTACGACGATATGACCGAGGTGGTAAACTGTGGAGGGAGCACCGCACACGGCTAAGAGATTGTCTGTTGTGCCTTTGGGGTGCCCCCTCCGTATATAAAGGGGGGAGAGGAGGCCGGACCCCTAGGGGTGCGCCAAGTGTGGGGAGTCCTACTAGACTACTAGGACTCCCTAGTCCTAGTAGGATTCCCCTCTCCTTTTTTCCTTTTCCGGAGTAGCAAAGGGGAAAGAGAGAAGGAGTAGGAGAGGGAAAGGGGGGGCGCCGCCCCCACCCCTTGTCCAATTCGGATTGACAAGGGGGGGGCGCCACCTCCTTGGCCGGCCCTCACTCTTCTCCACTAAGTCCCATGATGGCCCATTAACTCTCGGGGGGTTCCGGTAACCCCCGGTACTCCGAAACTTATCCAAAACTTCCCGAAACCATTCCGGTGTCCGAATGCAACCTTCCAATATATGAATCTTTACCTCTCGACCATTTCAAGACTCCTCCAGGACTCTGAACAAACTTCGGTCATCAAAACACATAACTCATAATACAAATCATCATCAAACATTAAGCGTGCGGACCCTACGTGTTCGAGAACTATGTAGACATGACCAAGACACATCTCCGGTCAATAACCAATAGCGGAACTTGGATGCTCATATTGGCTCCTACATATTCTACGAAGATCTTTATCGGTCAAACCGCATAACAACATATGTCATTCCCTTTGTAATCGGTATGTTACTTGCCCGAGATTCGATCGTCGGTATCCTCATACCTAGTTCAATCTCGTTACCGGCAAGTCTCTTTACTCATTCCATAATGCATCATCCCGTAACTAACTCATTAGTCACATTGCTTGCAAGGCTCATAATGATGCGCATTACCGAGAGGGCCCAGAGATACCTCTCTGATACACGGAGTGACAAATCCTAATCTCGATCTATGCCAACTAAACAAATACCATCGGAGACACTTGTAGAGCATCTTTATAACCACCCAGTTACGTCGTGACTTTTGATAGCACACAAGGTGTTCCTCCGTATTCGGGAGTTACATAATCTCATAGTTAGAGGAACATGTATAAGTCATGAAGAAAGCAATAGCAATAAAACTAAACGATCATTATGCTAAGCTAACGGATGGGTCTTGTCCATCACATCATTCTCTAATGATATGATCCCGTTCATCAAATGACAACACATGTCTATGGTCAAGAAACTTAACCATCTTTGATTAGCGAGCTAGTCAAGTAGAGGCATACTAGGGAAACTCTGTTTGTCCATGTATTCACACATGTACTAAGTTTTCGGTTAATACAATTCTAGCATGAATAATATACATTTATCATGATATAAGAAAATATAAATAACAACTTTATTATTGCCTCTAGGGCATATTTCCTTCAGTCTCCCACTTGCACTAGAGTCTAATATAGATTACATAGTAATGATTCTAACACCCATGGAGTCTTGGTGATGATCATGTTTTTCTCCTGAGAGAGACTTAGTCAACGGGTTTGCAACATTTAGATCCGTATGTATCTTGAAAATCTCTATGTCTCCCTCCTTGACTTGATTGCGGATGGAATTGAAGCATCTCTTGATGTGTTTGGTTCTCTTGTGAAATCTGGATTCCTTCGCCAAGGCAATTGCTCCAGTATTGTCACAAAAGATTTTCATTGGACCCGATGCACTAGGTATTACACTAGATCGGATATGAACTCCTTCGTCCAGACTCCTTCATTTGCTGCTTCCAAAGCAGCTATGTACTCCGCTTCACACGTAGATCCCGCCACGACGCTCTTCTTGGAACTGCACCAACTGACAGCTCCACCATTCAATATAAATATGTATCCGGTTTGTGACTTAGAGTCATCCGGATCAGTGTCAAAGCTTACATCGACGTAAGCGTTTACGACAAGCTCTTTGTCACCTCCATAAACGAGAAACATATCCTTAGTCCTTTTCAGGTATTTCAGGATGTTCTTGACCGATGTAGAGTGATCCACTCCTAGATTACTTTGGTATTTCCCTGCTAAACTTACAGCAAGGCTCACATCAGGTCTGGTACACAGCATTGCATACATGATAGAGCATATGGCTGAGGCATAGGGAATGACTTTCATTTTCTCTCTATCTTCTGCAGTGGTCGGGCATTGAGTCTGACTCAATTTCACACCTTGTAACACAGGCAAGAACCCTTTCTTTGACTAATACATTTTGAACTTCTTTAAAACTTTATCAAGGTATGTGCTTTGTGAAAGTCCAATTAAGCATCTTGATCTATCTCTATAGATCTTGATGCCCAATATATAAGCAGCTTCACCGAGGTCTTTCATTGAAAAATTCTTATTCAAGTATCCTTTTATGCTATCCAGAAATTCTGTATTATTTCCAATCAACAATATGTCATCCACATATAATATTAGAAATGCTACAAAGCTCCCACTCACTTTCTTGTAAATACAGGCTTCTCCAAAAGTCTGTATAAAACCATATGCTTTGATCACACTATCAAAGCATACATTCCAACTCCGAGATGCTTGCACCAGTCCATAAATGGATAGCTGGAGCTTGCACACTTTGTTAGCACCTTTAGGATCGACAAAACCTTCTGGTTGCATCATATACAACTCTTCTTTAAGATATCCATTAAGGAATGCAGTTTTGACATCCATTTGCCAAATTTCATAATCATTAAATGCGGCAATTGCTAACATGATACGGACAGACTTAAGCATCGCTATGGGTGAGAAGGTCTCATCGTAGTCAACCCCTTAAACTTGTCAAAAACCTTTCACAACAAGTCGAGCTTTGTAGACAGTAACATTGCCGCAGCGTCAGTCTTCTTCTTGAAGATCCATTTATTCTCTATTGCTTGTCGATCATCGCGCAAGTCAACCAAAGTCCACACTCTGTTCTCATACATGGATCCAATCTCAGCTTTCATGGCCTCAAGGCATTTCGCGGAATCTGGGCTCATCATCGCTTCCTCATAGTTCGTAGGTTCGTCATGGTCAAGTAACATGACCTCCAAAACAGGATTACCGTACGACTCTGGTGTGGATCGTACTCTGGTTGACCTACGAGGTTCGGTAGTAACTTGATCAGAAGTTTCATGATCATCATCATTAGCTTCCTCACTGATTGGTATAGGAATCACTAGATCTGATTTCTGTGATGAACTACTTTCCAACTCGGGAGAAGATACAATTACCTCATCAAGTTCTACTTTCCTTCCACTCACTTCTTTCAAGAGAAACTCCTTCTCTAGAAAGGATCCATTCTTAGCAACGAATATCTTGCCTTCGGATTTGTGATAGAAGGTGTACCCAACAATCTCCTTTGGGTATCCTATGAAGACACATTTGACATCATAGATAGCACCATTATATCTAATAAAGTACGGTTACGACGTTCGGACACACCATTACGTTGTGGTGTTCCAGGTGGCGTGAGTTTTGAAACTATTCCACATTGTTTCAAATGAAGACCAAACTCGTAACTCAAATACTCACCTCCACGATCAGATCGTAGGAACTTTATTTTCTTGTTACGATGATTTTCCACTTCACTCTGAAATTCTTTGAACTTTTCAAATGTTTCAGACTTATGTTTCATCAAGTAGATATACCCATATCTACTCAAATCATGTGTGAAGGTCAGAAAATAACGATACCCGCTGCGAGCCTCAACACTCATCAAACCGCATACATCAGTATGTATTATTTCCAATAAGTCAGTTGCTCGCTCCATGGTTCTGGAGAACGGAGTCTTAGTCATCTTGCCCATGAGGCATGGTTCACAAGCATCAAGTGATTCATAATCAAGTGATTTCAAAAGCCCATCAGCATGGAGTTTCTTCATGCGCTTTACACCAATATGACCTAAACGGCAGTGCCACAAATAAGTTGCACTATCATTATTAACCTTGCATATTTTGGCTTCAATATTATGAATATATGTATCACTAAAATCGAGATTCAACAAAAATAGACCACTCATCAAGGGTGCATGACCATAAAATATATTACTCATATAAATAGAACAACCATTATTCTTTGATTTAAATGAATAACCGTCTCACATTAAACAAGATCCAGACATGATGTTCATGCTCAATGCTGGCACCAAATAACAATTATTTAGGTCTAAACTAATCCCGACGGTAGATGTAGAGGTAGCGTGCCAACGGCGATCACATCGACTTTGGAACCATTTCCCATGTGCATCGTCCCCTCGTCCTTAGCCAATCTTCGTTTAATCCGTAGCCCCTATTTCGAGTTGTAAATATGAGAAACAGAACCAGTATCAAATACACAGGCGCTACTACGAGCATTAGTAAGGTACCCATCAATAACATGTATATCAAATATACCTTTCACTTTGCCATCCTTCTTATCCGCCAAATACTTGGGGTAGTTCCGCTTCCAGTGACCAGTCCCTTTGCAGTAGAAGCACTCAGTCTCAGGCTTAGGTCCAGACTTGGGCTTCTTCACTTGAGCAGCAACTTGCTTGTTGTTCTTCTTGAAGTTCCCCTTTTTCCCTTTACCCTTTTTCTTGAAACTAGTGGTCTTGTTAACCATCAACACTTGATGCTCCTTCTTGATTTCTACCTCTGCGGCCTTTAGCATCGCGAAGCGCTTGGGAATTGTCTTATCCATCCCTTGCATATTATAGTTCATCACAAAGCTTTTGTAGCTTGGTGGCAATGATTGAAGAACTCTGTCAATGACACTAACATCAGGAAGATTAACTCCCAGTTGAGTCAAGTGGTTGTGGTACCTAGACATTCTCAGTATATGTTCACTGACAGAACTATTCTCCTCCATCTTGCAGCTGTAGAACTTATTGGAGACTTCATATCTCTTAATCCGGGCATTTGCTTGAAATATTAACTTCAACCCCTAGAACATCTCATATGCTCCATGACGTTCAAAACGTCATTGAAGTCCCGGTTCTAAGCCGTAAAGCATGGCACACTGAACTATCGAGTAGTCATCAGCTTTGCTCTGCCAGACATTCACAACGTCCGGCGTTGCTCCTGCAGCGGGTCTTGCACCTAGCTATGCTTCCAGGACATAATTCTTCTATGTAGAAATGAGGATAATCCTCAAGTTACGGACCCAGTCTGTGTAGTTGCTACCATCATATTTCAACTTAGCTTTCTCTAGGAACGCATTAAAATTCAAGGGAACGGTAGCATGGGCCATTGATCTACAACAACATAGACATGCAAATACTATCAGGTACTAAGTTCATGATAAATTAAAGTTGAATTAATCATATTACTTAAGAACTCCCACTTAGGTAGACATCCCTCTAGTCATCTAAATGATCACGTGATCCATATCAACTAAACCATGTCCGATCATCACGTGAGATGGAGTAGTTTTCAATGGTGACCATCACTATGTTGATCATATCTACTATATGATTCCGGTTCGACCTTTCGTTCTTAGTGTTCCAAGGCCATATCTGCATATGTTAGGCTCGTCAAGTTTAACCCGAGTATTATGCATGTGCAAAACTGGCTTGCACCCGTTGTATGTGAACGTAGAGCTTATCACACCCGATCATCACGTGGTCTCTCGGCACGACGAACTGTAGCAACGGTGCATACTCAGGGAGAACACTTGTACCTTGAAATTTAGTGAGGGATCATCTTAGAATGCTACCGTCGTACTAAGCAAAATAAGATGCATAAAGGATAAACATCACATGCAATCAAAATATGTGAGATGATATGGCCATCATCATCTTGTGACTTTGATCTCCATCTCCAAAGCACCGTTATGATCTCCATCGTCACCGGCTTGACACCTTGATCTCCATCGTAGCATCATTGTAGTCTCGCCAACTATTGCTTCTACGACTATCGCTACCGCTTAGTGATAAAGTAAAGCAATTACATGGCGATTGCATTTCATACAATCAAGCAACAACCATAAGGCTCCTGTCAGTTGCCAATAACTTTTACAAAACATGATCATCTCATACAACAATTTATATCGCATCACGTCTTGACCATATCACATCACAACATGCCCTGCTAAAACAAGTTGGACGTCCTCTACTTTGTTGTTGCAAGTTTTACGTGGCTTCTACGGGCTTCTAGCAAGAACCGTTCTTACCTACGCATCAAAACCACAACGATTTTTTGTCAAGTGTGATGTTTTAACCTTCAACAAAGACCGGCTGTAGTCAAACTCGATTCAACTAAAGTTGGAGAAAAAGACACCCGCCAGCCACATGTGTGCGAAGCACGTCGGTAGAACCAGTCTCATGAACGCGGTCATGTAATGTCGGTCCGGGCCGCTTCATCCAACAATACCGCCGAATCAAAGTAAGACATTGGTGGTAAGCAATATGACTATATCGCCCACAACTCTTTATGTTCTACTCGTGCATCTAACATCTACGCATAGACCTGGCTCTGATACTAATACGTCTCCAACGTATCTATAATTTTTAATTGTTCCATGCTATTATATTATCTGTTTTGGATGTTTATGGGCTTCATTAGATACTTTTATATTATTTTTGGGACTAACCTATTAACCCAGAGCCCAGTGCCAGTTTCTGTTTTTTCCTAGTTTTAGAGTATCACAGAAAAGGAAAATCAAACGGAGTCCAATTGACCTGAAACTTCACGGAACTTATTTTTGGAACGGAAGCAACCCAGAAGACTTGGGGTGTACGTAAGGGAAGCAACGAGGAAGGCACAAGGCAGGGGGGCGCGCCCACCCCCTAGGTGCGCCCTCCACCCTTGTGGGCCCCTCGTGGCTCCCCTGACGTATTTCTTCCTCCTATATATACCAATATACCCTAAAACCATCGGGGAATATAATAGATTGGGAGTTCCGCTGCCAGAAGCCTCCGTAGCCACCGAAAGCCAATCTAGACCCGTTCCGGCACCTTGCCGGAGGGGGAATCCTTCTCCGATTGCCATCTTCATCATCTCAGCGCTCTCCATGACGAGGAGGGAGTAGTTGTCCCTCGGGGCTGAGGGTATGTACCATTAGCTATGTGTTTGATCTCTCTCTCTCTCTCGTGTTCTTGAGGTG
This sequence comes from Triticum dicoccoides, assembly GCF_002162155.2. Classification (NCBI taxonomy): domain Eukaryota; kingdom Viridiplantae; phylum Streptophyta; class Magnoliopsida; order Poales; family Poaceae; genus Triticum; species Triticum dicoccoides. Next base: position 214,590,761 of record NC_041392.1, on the reverse strand, counting down.
GTACAATCTTGATGTATCGTGAGCTTTGCTATTATAGTTGGATCTTATGATGTTTCTCCCCCTCTACTCTCACGTAATGGATTGAGTTTTCCCTTTGAAGTTATGTTATCGAATTGAGTCTTTAAGGATTTGAGAACACTTGATGTATGTCTTGCGTGGGATACCCATGGTGACAATGGGGTATTCTATTGATCCACTTGATATATGTTTTGGTGATCAACTTGCGGGTTCCACCCATGAACCAATGCATAGGGGTTGGCACACGTTTTCGTCTTGACTCTCCGGTAGAAACTTTGGGGCACTCTTTGAAGTACTTTGTGTTGGTTTGAATAGATGAATCTGAGATTGTGTGATGCATATCGTATAATCATACCCACGGATACTTGAGGTGACATTGGAGTATCTAGGTGACATTAGGGTTTTGCTTGATTTGCGTCTTAAGGTGTTATTCTAGTATGAACTCTAGGGCTGTTTGTGACACTTATAGGAATAGCCCAACGGATTGATTGGAAAGAATAACTTTGAGGTGGTTTCGTACCCTACCATAATCTCTTCGTTTGTTCTCCGCTCTTAGTGACTTTGGAGTGACTCTTTGTTGCATGTTGAGGGATAGTTATATGATCCAATTATGTTATTATTGTTTAGAGGACTTACACTAGTGAAAGTATGAACCCTAGGCCTTGTTTCAACGCATTGCAATACCATTTGTGCTTACTTTTATCATTAGTTACCTTGCTGTTTTTATATTTTCAAATTACAAAAACCTTTATCTACCATCCATATAGCACTTGTATCACCATCTCTTCGCCGAACTAGTGTACCTATACAATTTACTATTGTATTGGGTGTGTTGGGGACACAAGAGACTCTTTGTTATTTGGTTGCAGGGTTGCTTGAGAGAGACCATCTTCATCCTACGCCTCCTACGGATTGATAAACCTTAGGTCATCCACTTTAGAGAAATTTGCTACTGTCCTACAAACCTCTGCACTTGGAGGCCCAATAACATCTATAAGAAGAAGGTTGTGTAGTAGACATCAAGCTCTTTTCTGGCGCCGTTGCCGGGGAGGTTAGAGCTTGAAGGTATATCTTTAGATCTTGCAATCGAATCTTTTTGTTTCTTGTTTTAGCACTAGTTTAGTTTATAAAAGAAAACTACAAAAAATATGGAATTGAGTTTGCCGCATACGCTTCATATTTTTAATATCTTTCGTGAGTATGATGGAAAGGAAAATTGTGCCAAAGTGTTAGAAGAAGAATGCATTAAAATGTTTGGCACTAAATATTTGAATGATGAGCATGATTGCAATGTTGTTAGTATGAATTCCTTGAATATCCATGATGCTAATGATATGCAAAGCCACAAGCTTGGGGAAGCTATGTTTGATGAAGATGATATTTTTTGTCCCCCAAGTTTTGATGAGAAAAGTTATTATGATGAAAGCATGCCTCCTATTTATGATGATTATATTGATGAAAGTGGATTTGGAGAGGTCATGACTTTATTTTGTGATGAAATCCACTATTCCGAAAGAGGTTCCAATTGATTATGAGAACAAAGTTGCTACCTATGATGATTATTGTGATGACTTGTATGCTATAAAGAATAATGATATCCATGAAACTTGTCATCATGATTTTAGTTTTCAATTGGATTATGCCTCACATGATAATTATTTTGTTGAGTTTGCTCCCACTATTATTCATGAGAAGAATTTTCCTTGTGTGGAGAGTAATAAAATTTCTATGCTTGTAGATCATGAAAAGAATGCTTTATGTGATAGTTATATTGTTGAATTCATTCATGATGCTACTGAAAATTATTATGAGGGAGTAACATATGCTTGTAGGACTTGCAATAATATCAAGTTTCCTCTCTATGTGCTTAAAATTTTGAAGTTATGCTTGTTTTACCTTCCTATGCAAGTTGATTCTTGCTCCCATAAGTTGTTTGCTCACAAAATCCCTATGCATAGGAAGTGGATTAGACTTAAATGTGCTAGTCATATTATTCAAGATGCTATCTTCATGTTACAATTCTTATCTTTTATGTGAGCATCATTGAAATCATCATGCCTAGCTAGGGGCGTTAAATGATAGCGCTTGTTGGGAGGCAACCCAACTTTATTTTTGTTCCTTGCTTTTTGCTCCTGTTTAGTAATAAATAAATTATCTAGCCTCTGTTATTATTGAGTTTTTATGTTTTAATTAGTGTTTGTGCCAAGTAGAACCTTTGGGAAGACTTGGGGAAAGTCTTTGCGATCTTGCTGTAAAAACAGAAACTTTAGCGCTCATGAGAATTGCTGCCATTTTTTATTGGAAAGTTATATTTAGTTAATTCTTTTTGAAGATGATTAATAGATAAATTCATCAGGTCCACTAATTTAGTTTAGAATTTTTGGGGTTCCATAAGTATACGTTTGATCCAGATTACTACAGACTGTTCTGTTTTTGACAGATTTTGTTTTCGTGTGTTGTTTGCTTATTTTGATGAATCTATGGCTAGTAAAATAGTTTATAAACCATAGAGAAGTTGGAATACAATAGTTTTAACACCAGTATAAACAAAGAATGAGTTCGTTATAGTACCTTGAAGTGGTGTTTTGTTTTCTTTCGCTAACGGAGCTTACGAGTTTCTGTTAAGTTTTGTGTTGTGAAGTTTTCAAGTTTTGGGTAAAGATTCGATGGACTATGGAATAAGGAGTGGCAAGAGCCTAAGCTTGGGTATGCCCAAGGCACCCCAAGGTAATATCCAAGGAAAACCAAAAGCCTAAGCTTGGGGATGCCCCAGAAGGCATCCCCTCTTTCGTCTTCGTTCATCGGTAACTTTACTTGGAGCTATATTTTTATTTACCACATGATATGTGTTTTGCTTGGAGCGTCATTATTTTATTTAGTTTTGCTTGCTGCTTGAATAAAATACCAAGATCTGAAATTCTTAAATGTTAGAGAGTCTTCACATAGTTGCATAATCATTCGACTACTCATTAATCTTCACTTATATCTTTCGGAGTAGTTTGTCATTTGCTCTAGTGCTTCACTTATATCCTTTTAGAGCACGGTGGTGGTTTTATTTTATAGAAATAATTGATCTATCATGCTTCACTTATATTATTTTGAGAGTCCTTTAGAACAGCATGGTAGTTTGCTTTGGTTATGAAACCAGTCCTAATATGATGGGCATCCAAGAGGGATATAATAAAAACTTTCATATAGAGTGCATTACTAAGAGAAGTTTGATACTTGATAATTGTTTTGAGATATGGAGATGGTGATATTAGAGTCGTGCTAGTTGAGTAGTTGTGAATATGAGAAATGCTTGTGTTGAAGTTTGTGATTCCCGTAGCATGCACGCATGGTTAACTGTTATGTTAAGAAGTCGGAGCATGATGTATTTATTGATTGTCCTCCTTATGAGTGGCGGTCGGGGACGAGCGATGGTCTTTTCCTACCAATCTATCCCCCTAGGAGCATGCATGTAGTACTTTGTTTCAATAACTAATAGATTTTTGCAATAAGTATGTGAGTTCTTTATGACTAATGTTGAGTCCATGGATTATACACACTCTCATCCTTCCACCATTGCTAGCCTCTCTAATACCGCACACCTTTTGCCGGTATCATAAACCCACCATATACCTTCCTCAAAACAGCCACCATACCTACCTATTATGGCATTTCAGCCATTCCGAGATATATTGCCATGCAACTTTCCACCGTTCCGTTTACTATTACACGCTCCATCATTGTCATATTGCTTTGCATGATCATGTAGTTGACATTGTATTTGTGGCAAAGCCACCATTCATAATTCTTTCATACATGTCACTCATGAGTCATTGCACATCCCGGTACACCGCCGGAGGCATTCATATAGAGTCATACTTTGTTCTAGTATCGAGTTGTAATCTTTGAGTTGTAAATAAATAGAAGTGTGATGATCATCATTAACAGAGCATTGTCCCAAAAAAGGCCAAATAAAAAAGAAAGGCCAAATAAAAAAAGAAAGACAAAAAGGGGCCAAATAAAAAAATAAAATAAAAGGGACAATGCTACTATCCTTTTTCCACACTCGTGCTTCAAAGTAGCACCATGATCTTCATGATAGAGAGTCTCTTGTTCTGTCACTTTCATATACTAGTGGGAATTTTTCATTATAGAACTTGGCTTGTATATTCCAATGATGGGCTTCCTCAAATGCCCTAGGTCTTCGTGAACAAGCAAGTTGGATGCACACCCACTTAGTTTCTTTTGTTGAGCTTTCATGCATTTATAGCTCTAGTGCATCCGTTGCATGGAAATCCCTACTCACTCACATTGATATCTATAAATGGGCATCTCCATAGCCCGTTGATACGTCTAGTTGATGTGAGACTATCTTCTCCTTTTTGTCTTCTCCACAACCACCATTCTCTTCCACCTATAGTGCTATATCCATGGCTCACGCTCATATATTGCGTGAAGATTGAAAAAGTTTGAGAACATCAAAAGTATGAAACAATTGCTTGGCTTGTCATTGGGGTTGTGCATGATTTGAATACGTCGCGTGGTGAAGATGGAGCATAGTCAGACTATATGATTTTGTAGGGATAACTTTCTTTGGCCATGTTATTTTGAGAAGACATGATTGCTTAGTTCGTATGCTTGAAGTATTATTATTTTTATGTCAATATTAAGCTTTTGTCTTGAATCTTATTGATCTGAATATTTTTGCTACAATAAAGAGAAATACATGATGAATATGTTAGGTAGCATTCCACATCAAAAATTCTGTTTTTATCATTTACCTACTCGAGGACGAGCATGAATTGAGCTTGGGGATGCTGATACGTCTCCAACGTATCTATAATTTTTTATTGTTCCATGCTATTATATTATCTGTTTTGGATGTTTATGGGCTTTATTAGACACTTTTATATTATTTTTGGGACTAACCTATTAACCCAGAGCCCAGTGCCAGTTTCTGTTTTTTTCCTTGTTTTAGAGTATCACAGAAAAGGAAAATCAAACGGAGTCCAATTGACCTAAAACTTCACGGAACTTATTTTTGGAACGGAAGCAACCCAGAAGACTTGGGGTGTACATAAGGGAAGCAACGAGGAAGGCACGAGGCAGGGGGGCGCGCCCACCCCCTGGGTGCGCCCTCCACCCTCATGGGCCCCTCGTGGCTCCCCTGACGTATTTCTTCCTCCTATATATACCAATATACCCTAAAACCATCGGGGAATATAATAGATCGGGAGTTCCGCCGCTAGAAGCCTCCATAGCCACCGAAAACCAATCTAGACCCATTTCGGCACCCTGCCGGAGGGGGAATCCTTCTCCGATGGCCATCTTCATCATCCCGACGCTCTCCATGATGAGGAGGGAGTAGTTCTCCCTCGGGGCTGAGGGTATGTACCATTAGCTATGTGTTTGATCTCTCTCTCTCTCTCTCTCTCTCTCTCTCTCGTGTTCTTGAGGTGGTACGATCTTGACATATCGTGAGCTTTGCTATTATAGTTGGATCTTATGATGTTTCTCCCCCTCTACTCTCTTGTAATGGATTGAGTTTTCCCCTTGAAGTTATCTTATCGGATTGAGTCTTTAAGGATTTGAGAACACTTGATGTATGTCTTGCGTGGGATACCCGTGGTGACAATGGGGTATTCTATTGATCCACTTGATGTATGTTTTGGTAATCAACTTGCGGGTTCCACCCATGAACCTATGCATAGGGGTTGGCACACTTTTTCGTCTTGACTCTCCGGTAGAAACTTTGGGGCACTTTTTGAAGTACTTTGTGTTGGTTCGAATAGATGAATCTGAGATTGTGTGATGCATATCGTATAATCATACCCATGGATACTTGAGGTGACATTGGAGTATCTAGGTGACATTAGGGTTTTGGTTGATTTGCGTCTTAAGGTGTTATTCTAGTACGAACTCTAGGGCTGTTTGTGACACTTATAGGAATAGCCCAACGGATTGATTGGAAAGAATAACTTTGAGGTGGTTTCATACCCTACCATAATCTCTTCGTTTGTTCTCCGCTCTTAGTGACTTTGGAGTGACTCTTTGTTGCATGTTGAGGGATAGTTATATGATCCAATTATGTTATTATTGTTTAGTGGACTTACACTAGTGAAAGTATGAACCCTAGGCCTTGTTTCAATGCATTGCAATACCATTTGTGCTTACTTTTATCATTAGTTACCTTGCTGTTTTTATATTTTCAAATTACAAAAACCTTTATCTACCATCCATATACCACTTGTATCACCATCTCTTCGCCGAACTAGTGCACCTATACAATTTACCATTGTATTGGGTGTGTTGGGGACACAAGAGACTCTTTGTTATTTGGTTGCAGGGTTGCTTGAGAGAGACCATCTTCATCCTACGCCTCCTATAGATTTATAAACCTTAGGTTATCCACTTGAGGGAAATTTGCTACTGTCCTACAAACCTCTGCACTTGGAGGCCCAACAACGTCAACAAGAAGAAGGTTGTGTAGTAGACATCAGATACCACTGTTGGGGGACGCAGTATTTCAAAAAATTTACCTACGATCACGCAAGATCTATCTAGGAGATGCATAGCAACGAGACGGGAGAGTGTGTCCACGTACCCTTGTAGACCGAAAGCGGAAGCGTTTAGTAACGCAGTTGATGTAGTCGAACGTCTTCACGATCCAACCGATCCAAGTACCGAACGTACGGCACCTCCATGTTCAACACACGTTCAGCACAATGACGTCCCTCGAGCTCTTGATCTAGTTGAGGACAAGGGAGAGTTCCGTCAGCACAGCGGTGTGGTGACAGTGATGATGAAGTTACCGGCGCTTGGCTTCGCCCAAGAACTACAACGATATGACCGAGGTGGTAAACTATGGAGGGGGGCACCACATACGGCTAAGAGATTGTCTGTTGTGCCTTTAGGGTGCCCCCCGCCTCCGTATATAAAAGGGGGAGGAGAGGAGGCTGCCCCCTAGGGGTGCGCCATGTGTGGGGAGTCCTACTAGGACTCCCTAGTCCTAGTAGGATTCCCCTCTCCTTTTTTTCCTTTTCCGGAGTAGCAAAGGGGGAAAGAGAGAAGGAGTAGGAGAGGGAAAGGGGGGCGCCGACCCTTGTCCAATTCGGATTGGCAAGGGGGGGGCGCCACCTCCTTGGCCGGGCCCCTCTCTTCTCCACTAAGGCCCATGATGGCCCATTAACTTCCCGGGGGGGGGGGGGTTCGGTAACCCCCGGTACTCCGAAACTTATATGAAACTTTCCGAAACCATTCCGGTGTCCGAATGCAACCTTCCAATATATGAATCTTTACCTCTCGACCATTTCGAGACTCCTCCGGGACTCCGAACAAACTTCAGTCATTAAATCACATAACTCATAATACAAATCATCATCAAACTTTAAGCGTGCGGACCCTACGGGTTCCAGAACTATGTAGACATGACTGAGACACATCTCCGGTCAATAACCAATAGCGGAACCTGGATGCTCATATTGGCCCCTACATATTCTACGAAAATCCTTATCAGTCAAACCACATAACAACATATGTCATTCCCTTTGTCATCGGTATGTTACTTGCCCATGATTCGATTGTCGGTATCCTCATACCTAGTTCAATCTCGTTACCAACAAGTCTCTTTACTCGTTCCATAATGCATCATCCCGTAACTAACTCATTAATCATATTGCTTGCAAGGCTCATAGTGATGTGCATTATCGAGAGGGCCCAGAGATACCTCTCCGATACACGAAGTGACAAATCCTAATCTCGATCTATGCCAACTCAACAAATACCATCGGAGACACATGTAGATCATCTTTATAACCACCCAGTTACGTCGTGACTTTTGATAGCACACAAGGTGTTCCTCCATATTCGGGACTTACATAATCTCATAGTCAGAGGAACTTGTATAAGTCATGAAGAAAGCAATAGCAATAAAACTAAACGATCATTATGCTAAGCTAACGGATGGTCTTGTCCATCACATCATTCTCTAATGATGTGATCCCGTTCATCAAATGAAACACATGTCTATGGCCAGGAAACTTAACCATCTTTGATTAGCGAGCTAGTCAAGTAGAGGCATACTAGGGAAACTCTGTTTGTCCATGTCTTCACACATGTACTAAGTTTCCGGTTAATACAATTCTAGCATGAATAGTAAACATTTATCGTGATATAAGGAAATATAAATAACAACTTTATTATTGCTTCTAGGGCATATTTTCTTTAGTAACCCCACTTGTGCTTAAATGATGAGTATGAACAATGATCAAATGTTCTCATTTGACTCCTCGGTCAATATACTCATATATAGATGATCTAGTCATCGCCTATTGCTTTATAGACGCTAGAGTGTTTGTGCATGCTTTGCCACATATTTTATTTGCCATCTTATTGTGTGAGCATGTTGATTGCATATTTTTCTCATTCAAGGACATCCATTTGTTGTTTTGATTGTTTGGTCTTTTCTTTTTGCCAAATGGATGGACAAGAATGCCTAAGAACTTCCTCTACCTATCTATCTATGCTTTTCTCGTCTCAAACTCTATTCATGCTACATCACAAAGTTTGATCAAGTCAGATTCGAACCCTCTGGGTGAGGAGCACTCGGAGTCACCGATTCGTCATAGACTTAAACTTCCAAAACCTATGTGTATTTCGGTCTGACCAATTCATCCCCTTTGGTCATACCGAGTTCATTGAGTTGATCTAGGTTTTCAATCTCGGTGCAACCGATTAGAACCGTTCGGTCACACCGAGTTGCAGTAACCGCTTGCGGTTCTGCATCTCGGTGCCACCGAGTTGTTCCACTCGGTCACACCGACAGGGTTAGGATATATATACCCACGGGTAAAATTTTGGAAATTCCTGATAACCCACAAGTATAGGGGATCGTTTGTAGCCTTTTTCGATAAATAAGAGTGTCATACCCAACGAGGAGCTAAAGGCGGAACAAATATTCCCTCAAGTTCTATCGACCATCGATACAACTCTACGCACACTTGACGTTTGCTTTACCGAAAACAAGTATGAAACTATTTTGTAGGTGTGATGCTAGAACTACTTTGCAAGGATAAATCGAGAAGTACTTTGCAAGATAATAAAAGTTAGGTGTTTACTAAAAGGGTTTGTGCCAACAAGAAAGTTATTTGTCCCTAGGCAATCGATAACAAGTACCGGTAATCATTCTTGCAACTTTATATGAGGGAGAGGCATGAGCTAACATACTTTCTCTACTTGAATCATATGCACTTCTGATTGGAACTCTAGCAAGCATCCACAACTACTAAAGATCATTAAGGTCGTGAAACCCAACCATAGCATTAAGTATCAAGTCCTCTTTATTCCCATACGTCATACCCCACCTACTCGGGTTTAAGTTTCTATCACTCTCGCAACCCACCATAAGCGAACCATGAACACATTGCAACACCCTACAACATGGGCCCCTCACGTTTGCGCGAGATGGAGGGCACCGTAGGACAGCACCATAAATAAAATATACAATCATACCAACCAAGATCACGATTAACCCATAGGACAAAACGGATCTACTCAAACGTCATTAGGATAACCATAGACCATTGGGAAATAATATATGGAGTTGAGCAATGATACGTCTCCAACGTATCTATAATTTTTGATTGTTCCATGCTATATTATATTCTGTTTTGTACATTATTGGGCTTTATTATACACTTTTATATTATTTTTAGGACTAACCTATTAACCGGAGGCCCAGCCCAGAATTGTTATTTTTTTTGCCTATTTTAGGGTTTCGAAGAAAAAGAATATCAAACGGAGTCCAAATGGAATGAAACCTTCGGGAACTTGATTTTCGGAACGAACATGATCCAGAGGACTTGGACCCTACGTCAAGCAATCAACGAGGAAGGCACGAGGTAGGGGGCGCGCCTACCCCCCAGGAGCGCCCTCCACCCTCGTGGGGCCCCTGTTGCTCCACCGACGTACTCCTTCCTCCTATATATACCTACGTACCCTCAAACTACCAGATACGGAGCCAAAACCCTAATTCCACCGCCGTAACTTTCTGTATCCACGAGATCCCATCTTGGGCCCTTTTCCGGAGCTCCGCCGGAGGGGCATCGATCACGAAGGGCTTCTACATCAACACCATAGCCCCTCCGATGAAGTGTGAGTAGTTTACTTCAGACCTACGGGTCCATAGTTATTAGCTAGATGGCTTCTTCTCTCTTTTTGGTTCTCAATACAAAGTTCTCCCCCTCTCTTGTGGAGATCTATTCGATGTAATCTTCTTTTGTGGTGTGTTTGTGAGACCGATGAATTGTGGGTTTATGATCAAGTTTATCTATGAACAATATTTGAATCTTCTCTGAATTCTTTTATGTATGATTGGTTATCTTTGCAAGTCTCTTCGAATTATCAGTTTGGTTTGGCTTACTAGATTGATCTTTCTTGCAATGGGAGAAGTGCTTAGCTTTGGGTTCAATCTTGTGGTGTCCTTTCCCAGTGACAGTAGGGGCACCAAGGCACGTATTGTGTTGTTGCCATCGAGGATAACAAGATGGGGTTTATATCACATTGCATGAGTTTATCCCTCTACATCATGTCATCTTGCTTAAAGCGTTACTCTATTCTCTTGAACTTAATACTCTAGATGCATGCTGGATAGCGGTCGATGTGTGGAGTAATAGTAGTAGATGCATGCAGGAGTCGGTCTACTTGTTTCGGACGTGATGCCTATATACATGATCATACCTAGATATTCTCATAACTATTCTCAATTCTGTCAATTGCTCAACAATAATTTGTTCACCCACCATAAAATACTTATGCTCTTGAGAGAAGCCACTAGTGAAACCTATGGCCCCCGGGTCTATCTTCCATCATATTAATCTTCCTATACTTAGTTATTTCCTTTGCCATTTATTTTACTTTGCATCTTTATCATAAAAATACCAAAAATATTATCCTATCATATCTATCAGATCTCACTCTCGTAAGTGACCGTGTAGGGATTGACAACCCCTTATCGCGTTGGTTGCAAAGATTTATTTGTTTGTGTAGGTGCGAGGGACTTGTGTGCGGCCTCCTACTGGATTGATACCTTGGTTCTCAAAAACTGAGGGAAATACTTACGCTACTTTGCTGCATCACCCTTTCCTCTTCAAGGGAAAACCAACACAGTGCTCAAGAGGTAGCAAGCAACATGTTTAAGTAGAGATTACAGCGGGGATAAGAGGTGTTACACTGCTGCATAGAGGGAGAGAAAGTTGGTGTTGACGGTAGCAAGATTGTTGATGTAGATCGCCGTCCCGATCGTTGCCCCGGTGGCACTCCGGCGCCACCAGAAGCGAGGGGGAGAGAGCCCCCCTCCTTATTCTTCCTTGGCCTCCCCCTAGATGGGAGGAGAGTTACCCCTTTGGTCCATGGCCTCCATGGCCACGGAGGGGAGGGAGCCCCTTCGAGATTGGATCTGCCTCTCTGTTCTCTTCTGTTTCACATCCCCCAAATCTGGCCGAAAAGCGTTTCTTATATTCTCGGAGATCTGTAACTCCGATTGCACTGATATTTTAACACGATTTTTTTCTGGATATAAGCTTCCTTGAGCCCGAAGTAGAGTTCCAACCGATGTACGAGGTGGGCACAACCCACCACGCCACGCCTGGCTCCTCTGGCGTGCCCTGGTGGGTTGTGCCCACCACACGCCTCCGTTTGTGGCGATTCCAACCCCCAAAAATCACATATATTCCAAAATAATTCTCCATGAAATTTTATTACATTTGGACTTCGTTTGATATGGATACTCTGCGATACAAAAAACATGCAGAAAACAGGAACTGGCACTTGGCACTGGATCAATAGGTTAGTCCAATAAATCATATAAAAGTTGCCAAAAGTATGTAAAACTTGTATAATATTGGCATGAAACAATAAAAGATTATAGATATATACGACGGAGATATCAGCATCCCCAAACTTAATTCTTGCTCGTCCTCGAGTAGGTAAATGATAAAAAAGATAATTTTTGATGTGGAATGCGACCTAACATAAACTTGATCATATGTCTAGTCATGGCATGAATATTAAGACATAAGTGATTCAAAGCAATAGTCTATAATTTGAATAAAGACATCAGTACTCAGGCATCCCAACAAACAATCATGTCTTTCAAAATATCAATGCTAAAGAAAGCTATCCCTACAAAATCATATAGTCTTGTCATGCTCTGTCTTCTTAACACAAAGTATTTATCATGCACAACCCCGATGAGAAGCCGAGCAATTGGTTCATACTTTTTAACGCGCTTCAGCTTTTTCAACCCTCACGCAATACATGAGCGCAAGCCATGGATATAGCACTATAGGTGGAATAGAGTATGATTATAGGGGTAAATATAAAGAAGACAAAAAAGTAAGAAAGTCTCAAATCGATGCGGCTAACCAATGGGCTATGGAGATGCCCATCAATCGATATCAATGCGAGGAGTAGGGATTGCCATGCAACAGACGCACTAAGAGCTATAAGTGTATGAAAGCTCAATATGAAAACTAAGTGGGTGTGCATCTAATCCTATAATGATAAATTCCCACTAGTATATGAAAGTGACAACATAGGAGACTCTCCAAATGAAAAACATGGTGCTACTTGATGGATAATTATGCCGGATGTGATTCCTCATGCAATAGTTATAACATAGGGTGACACAGAACTAACTCCAGTTCATCAATGTAATGTAGGCATGTATTCCGAATATAGTCATACGTGCTTATGGAAAAGAAATTGCATGCCATCTTTTGTCCTACCCTCCCGTGGCAGCGGGGTCCTATTGGAACTAAGGGATATTAAGGCCTCCTTTTAATAGAGTACCGGAACAAAGCATTACATGAACTCCTCAAACTATAGTCATCATCGGGAGTGGTCCTGATTATTGTCACTTCGGGGTTACCGGATCATAACATATAGTAGGTGACTATTGACTTGCAAAATAGGATCAAGAACTCACATATATTCATGGTAACATAATAGGTTCAGATCTGAAATCATGGCACTCGAGCCCTAGTGACAAGCATTAAGAATAGCAAAGTCATAGCAACATAAATCTCAGAACATAATAGATACTCGGAATCAAACCCTAACAAAACTAACTCGATTACATGATAAATCTCATCCAGCCCATCACCGTCCAGCAAGCCTACGATGGAATTACTCACGCACGGCGGTGAGCATCATGAAATTGGTGATGGAGGAAGGTTGATGATGATGATAGCGACGGATTCCCCTCTCCGGAGCCTTGAATGGACTCCAGATCAGCCCTCCCGAGAGAGATTAGGGCTTGGCGGCGGCTCTGTATCGTAAAACGTGATGAATCCTTCTCTCTGATTTTTTTCTCCTCGAACGTGAATATATAGAGTTGGAGTTGAGGTCGGTGGAGCCTTAGGGGGGCCACGAGACAGGGGGCACGCCCCCACCCTCGTGGACAGGGTGTGGGCCCCCTAGTGTTGATTCTCTCGCCAATATTTTTTATAAATTCCAAAAATATTCTCCGTGAAGTTTCAGGTCATTCCGAGAACTTTTATTTCTGCACAAAAATAACACCATGGCAATTCTGCTGAAAACAACGTCAGTCCGGGTTAGTTCCATTCAAATCATGCAAGTTAGAGTCCAAAACAAGGTCAAAAGTGTTTGGAAAAGTAGATGCGATGGAGACGTATCAACTCCCCCCAAGCATAAACCTTTGCTTGTCCTCAAGCAATTCAGTTGACAAACTGAAAGTGATAAAGAAAAACTTTTACAAACTCTGTTTGATCTTGTTGTTGTAAATATGTAAAGCCAGCATTCAAGTTTTCAGCAAAGATTATGACCTAACCATATTCACAATAACATTTAGGTCTCATGTTTACTCATATCAATGGCATAATCAACTAGCGAGCAATAATAGTAAATCTCGGATGACAACACTTTCTCAAAACAATCATAATATGATATAACAAGATGGTATCTCGCTAGCCCTTTCTGAGACCGCAAAACATAAATGCAGAGCACCTTTGAAGTTCAAGGACTGACTAAACATTGTAATTCATGATAAAAGAGATCCATTCACAGCCATACTCAATGTAAACTAATAGTAATGCATGCAAATGACAACAGTGCTCCCCAACTGGTGCTTTTTAATAAGAGGATGTTGACTCAACATAAAAGTAAATAGATAGTCCCTTCGCAGAGGGAAGCAGGGATTTGTAGAGGTGCCAGAGCTCGATTTTTGAAATAGAGATAAATAACATTTTGAGTGGCATACTTTCATTGTCAACATAACAACCAAGAGATCTCGATATCTCTCATGCTACACACATTATAGGCGGTTCCCAAATAGAATGGTAAAGTTTATACTCCCCACCACCAACAAACATCAATCCACGACTTGTCCGAAACAACGGGTGCCTCCAACTAACAACAATCTTGGGGGATTTTTGTTTGCAATTATTTTAATTTAAGCATGGGACTGGGCATCCCGGTTACCAGCCATTTTCTCGTGAATGAGGAGCGGAGTCCACTCCTCTTGAGAATAACCCACCTAGCATGGAAGATATAGACAACCCTAGTTGATACATGAGCTATTCGAGCATACAAAACAGAATTTCATTTGAAGGTTTAGAGTTTGGCACATACAAATTTACTTGGAACGGCAGGTAGATACCGCATATAGGAAGGTATGGTGGACTCATATGGAATAACTTTTGGGGTTTATGGAAGTGGTTGCACAAGAAGTATTCCCACTTAGTACAAGTGAAGGCTAGAAAGAGACTGGGAAGCGACCAGCTAGAGAGCGACAACAGTCATGAACATGCATTAAAATTAATCAACACCGAGTGCAAGCATGAGTAGGATATAATTCACCATGAACATAAATATCGTGGAGGCTATGTTGATTTTGTTTCAACTACATGCGTGAACATGTGCCAAGTCAAGCACTCGAATCGTTCAAAGGAGGATACTACCCTATCATACCACATCACAACCATTTTAGTAGCATGCTGGCACGCAAGGTAAACCATTATAAACTCCTAGCTAATTAAGCATGGCATGAGAAACTATAATATCTAATTGTCATTGCAAACATGTTTCATTCATAATAGACTGAATCAGGAATGATGAACTAATCATATTTACAAAAACAAGATAGGTCGAGTTGATACCAGCTTTTCTCATCTCAATCAATTCATCATATATCGTCATTATTGCCTTTCACTTGCACAACCAAACGGTGTGGATAATAATAATAGTGCACGTGCATTGGACTAGGCTGGAATCTATAAGCATTTAATACACAGGAGAAGACAAGGTAATATGGGCTCTTGGTTAAATAAACAATAATGCATATGAGAGCCACTCAACATTTTCATCATGGTCTTGTCCTCTCGACCGCTAAAGAAAAGAAACAAAAATATTTACACGGGAAAGCTCCCAACAAGCAAAAGAAGAACGCGAATCTTTTTGGGTTTTCTTTTAATTACTACTACTACAACATGGGAAGTAAACTAGCTAAAAGCTACAACTATTTTTTTGTTTTTCTTAAGGTTTTTCAAACATACAAGAAGAATGCTGGAAAAAAAAACTAGCATGGATAGTACAATGAAGAAGTATGAGCACCGACAACTGGCATGAGTGTGTGAGCATGAATGTAATGTCAGTGAGAAATACGTACTCCCCCAAGCTTAGGCTTTTGGCCTAAGTTGGTCTATGGCCACTAATGGCCTGGTGGATATCCAAAGTTGTAGCTGGGGTCATACTGAGATGCAGCAGCTACTGCGTGACGAGCTGCAGTTTGGAGGCGAGCTGCCTCCGTCCTCCTCTCGTACTCATTTGCCTCCTCCCTGGTTATAACATATCTCCTTTTTGCCTGAAAGTCAAAGAGAGTGGGAGCAAGGAGAACAACATGGACGGTGCGCCATCTGTCAAAGATTAGTCGGTACTGGAGGAACTAATCTTTCCTCTCAACAAACTGATGGCGAACTGCTACCTCTTTTAGCAATGCGTTGGTTTTCCCCTAAGAGGAAGGGATGATGCAGCAAAGTAGCGTAAGTATTTCCCTCAGTTTTTGAAAACCAAGGTATCAATCATGTAGGAGGCTACGAGCGAGTCCCTCGCACCTGCACAAAACAAATAAATCCTCGCAACCAACGCAAATAGGGGTTGTCAATCCCTATAGGGCCACTTACGAGAGTGAGATCTGATAGATATGATAAGATAATATTTTTGGTATTTTTATGATAAAGATGCAAAGTAAAATAAAGGCAAAGTAAATAACTAAGTAGTAGGAGATTGATATGATAAAGATAGACCCGGGTGCCATAGGTTTCAGTAGTGGCTTCTCTCAAGAGTATAAGTATTCTACGGTGGGTGAACAAATTAGTGTTGAGCAATTGACAGAATTGAGCATAGTTATGAGAATATCTAGGTATGATCATGTATATAGGTATCACGTCCGAGACAAGTTGGCCGACTCCTGCATGCATCTACTACTATTACTCCACTCATCGACCGCTATCCAACATGCATCTAGAGTATTAGTTAAAAACAGAGTAACGCCTTAAGCAAGATGACATGATGTAGAGGGATAGACTCATGCAATATGAAGAAAACCCCATCTTGTTATCCTCGATGGAAACAATACAATACGTGGCTTGCTGCCCTTACTTTCACCGGGAAAGGACACCGCAAGATTGAACCCAAAGCTAAGCACTTCTCCCGTTGCAAGAAAGATCAATCTAGTATTGCCAAATCAAACTGATAATTCGAAGAGACTTGAAAAGATAACCAATCATACATAAAAGAATTCAGAGAAGATTCAAATATTATTCATAGATAGACTTGATCATAAACCCACAATTCATCGGTCTCAACAAACACACCGCAAAAAGAAGATTACATCGAATAGATCTCGACAAGAGAGGGGGAGAACATTGTATTGAGATCCAAAAAGAGAGAAGAAGCCATCTAGATACTAACTATGGACCCGTAGGTATGAGGTAAACTACTCACACTTCATCGGAGGGGCTATGGTGTTCATGAAGAAGCCCTCTGTGATCGATGCCCCCTCTGGCGGAGCTCCGGAACAAGCCCCAAGATGGGATCTCGTGGATACAGAAAGTTGCGGCGGTGGAATTAGGGTTTTGGCTCCGTATCTGATCGTTTGGGGGTACGTGGGTATATATAGGAGGATGAAGTACGTCGGTGGAGCAACAGGGGGCCCACGAGGGTGGAGGGCGCGCCTGGGGGGGTAGGCGCGCCCCCTACCTCGTGGCCTCCTCTTACGTCTCTTGACGTAGGGTCCAAGTCACCTGAGTTGTATTCGATGAGAAAATCACATTCCCGAAGGTTTCATTCCGTTTGGACTCCGTTTGATATTCCTTTTCTTCGAAACCCTAAAACGGGCAAAAAACAGCAATTCTGGGCTGGGCCTCCGGTTAATAGGTTAGTCCCAAAAATAATATAAAAGTGGATAATAAAGCCCAATAATGTCTAAAACAGTAGATAATATAGCATGGAGCAATCAAAAATTATAGATACGTTGGAGACGTATCAAGCATCCCCAAACTTAATTCCTGCTCGTCCTCGAGTAGGTAAATGATAAAAACAGAATGTTTGATGCGGAGTGCTACTTGGAATGATTTTAATGTAATTCTTCTTAATTGTGGTATGAATATTCAGATCCGAAAGATTCAAGACAAAAGTTCATATTGACATAAAAATAATAATACTTCAAGCATACTAACAAAGCAATTATGTCTTCTCAAAATAAGATGGCCAAAGAAAGTTATCCCTACAAAATCATATAGTCTGGCTATGCTCTATCTTCACCAGACAAAATATTTAAATCATGCACAACCCCAATGACAAGCCAAGCAATTGTTTCATACTTTTGACATTCTCAAAACTTTTTCAATCTTCACACAATACATGAGCATGAGCCATGGATATAGCACTATAGGTGGAATAGAGTGGTGGTTGTGGAGAAGACAAAAAGGAGAAGATAGTCTCAAATCAACTAGGCGTATCGGGCTATGGAGATGCCCATCAATAGATATCAATGTGAGTGAGTAGGGATTCCCATGCAACGGATGCACTAGAGCTATAAGTATATGAAAGCTCAAAAAGAAACTAAGTGGGTGTGCATCCAACTTGCTTGCTCATGAATACCTAGGGCAATTTGAGGAAGCCCATCATTGGAATATACAAGACAAGTTCTATAATGAAAAAATCCCACTAGTATATGAAAGTGATAACATGAGAGACACTCTACTATAAAGATCATGGTGCTACTTTGAAGCAGAAGTGTGGTAAAAGGATAGTAACATTGTCCCTTCTCTCTTGTTCTCTCATTTTTTTATTTGGTCCTTTTCTCTTTTTTTATGGCCTCTTTTCTTTCTCTTTTTTTCGTCCGGAGTCTCATCCCGACTTGTGGGGGAATCATAGTCTCCATCATCCTTTCCTCACTGGGACAATGCTCTAATAATGATGATCACCACACTTTTATTTTTCTTACAACTCAACAATTACAACTCGATACTTAGAACAAAATATGACTCTATGTGAATGCCTCCGGCGGTGTACCAGGATATGCAATGATGCATGAGTGACAAGTATGAAAGAATTATGAATGGTGGCTTTGCCACAAATACTATGTCAACTACATGATCATGCTAAGCAATATGACAATGATGGAGTGTGTCATAAATGGAACCGTGGAAAGTTGCATGGCAATGTATCTCGGAATGGCTATGGAAATGCCATAATATGTAGGTATTGGTGGCTGTTTTGAGGAAAGTATATGGTGGGTGTATGATACCGACGAAAGGTGTGCGGTATTAAAGAGGCTAGCAAAGGTGGAAGGGTGAGAGTGCGTATAATCCATGGACTCAACATTAGTCATAAAGAACTCATATACTTATTGCAAAAATCTACAAGTTATCAAAGCAAAGTATTACACGCATGCTGCTAGGGGGATAGATTGGTAGGAAAAGACCATCGCTCGTCCCCGACCGCCACTCATAAGGAAGACAATAAATAAATAAATCATGCTCCGACTTCATCACAGAACGGTTCACCATACGTGCATGCTACGGGAATCACGAGCTTCAACACAAGTATTTCTCAAATTCACAACTACTCAACTAGCATGACTTTAATATCACCATCTCCATATCTCAAAACAATTATCAAGTATCAAACTTCTCATAGTATTCAACACACTCATAAGAGAGTTTTATTATTAATCTTGCATACCAAGCATATTAGGATTTTAAGCAAATTATCATGCTCTTAAGACTCTCAAAATAATCTAAGTGAAGTATGAGAGATCAATAGTTTCTATAAAACAAATCCACCATCGTGCTCTAAAAGATATAAGTGAAGCACTAGAGCAAAATTATATAACTCAAAAGATATAAGCGAAGCACATAGAGTATTCTAACAAATTCCAAATCATGTATGGCTCTCTCAAAAGATGTGTACAGCAAGGATGATTGTGGTAAACTAACAAGCAAAGACTCAAATCATACAAGACGCTCCAAGCAAAACACATATCATGTGGTAAATAAAAATATAGCTTCAAGTAAAATTACCGATAGAAGTAGACGAAAGGGGGGATGCCTTTCGGGGCATCCCCAAGCTTTGGCTTTTAGGTGTCCTTAGATTATCTTGGGGGTGCCATGGTCATCCCGAAGCTTAGGCTCTTGCCACTCCTTGTTTCATAATCCATCAAATCTTTACCCAAAACTTGAAAACTTCACAACACAAAACTTAAAGTAGAAAAATCTCGTGAGCTCCATTAGCGAAACAAAACAAAAGACCACTTCAAGGTTCTGTAATGAACTCATACTTTATTTATACTAGTAGAATGCGCTACAATGCATATACATGAACCAAACAAATAATTAATGTTCTCCAAGGTTGACTCTTATTTCTCCCTCGTACGTCTGGGCGTGTTTGGACATCAAACGGGTGTCCATTGGGCTCTTGAAAATCCAACCGTCTAAACAGTTTGGCTAGCCCCAAATCCAACACATATGTGGGGAGAAATGTGGTTGTCTGAACTACCCAACATGTTATATCCAATACACGGCCCCGCCCCCTGATGCACCCCTCCTATTTTGTCCTCTCTTTAAAACCGGATGACACCCACCTCACCTTCGCCATGTCGCCCTCTCCCCTTCACACTGGACTTCCCCACGGACCGCCAAGGAGGAGTCCCCCGTCAACTGCCTTGATCCCCCCCTTGTTCGTGTCGATCCACCACCGTCATCAAGGTGGTCGAGGCATGCGCCATTGTCACGTTGTAATATATCTCTTGAGCCATTGTCACGTTGTAATATATCCAGTTGAACGACGTGCATTACCACGGAACAACAATACGATGTTCATTGCTGGGCATGCAATTGATACACCACCGTGTTCGTTATTAACTCTTGAAGCAACCAACCAATGCATTTACCCTTCTATATTAACCCAAAAATTGTACAACTTGATGAAAAAATGAACCGCTCGCTCATGCAATTTGTTGTAAAGCCATCTCTACTGAAATCCACATTATCCAAAGTAGTAAACTTATTCCACTAATACAATCGTACCACGGGCATCAATTTACGAGTCATTCCTAGTATGGAGATGGCACAAAAGTTATGATACATATAGATCATGTATGACATACCAAATAAGGAGGTAGTGGCATTGTTGACAACCATCATAAAGGCATATCCATTGTTCCTTAGTTTGTATGATTGTCCCAATGGGTGTTAGATTAGACCGTCATTGATCTAGTTGCAACCTATAAATATGTAAATGTCCTTTCATCAATAATCATCCTTGATAAAATGAAGGGACAGACCCATGTCTATCAGTATTGTAGCATCTCAAATTTCTCTGAAATAATTGGTCTACTAAAAGAAGAAAACAAAATTCACAACAATACCACACTATCACTGCCATAATCCAGTAAGAGACCATCTACTAATGTGCTCAACAAGGGGAACACCCAATGGAAATCAACATTGCGCCCTTCATGTTCAACTTCAAGGTTTCAACCAATAGGATTCCCCTTGCTGCAAGCAACGGACTTTAGTTCCCAAACCAACAAATCACAATCCAACGATAACCAGATCCAGAAAATCATATCTCACCATGGAACTGAATCTCCAAACAATAATCAACTGAATGGACTTGTGCCTCGGCTTAAGGGTGGATCCAAACAGCCGATGTCCAATCATTGGCTTAGGCACACTCTATTGTTGCAATAGGTTAATACATGTATCTGGTCAGAGTATAGTTGCATAGGTTAAGTCAAAAGCAGATAAGGGGGTGCAAACTGTCACGAGGTTTCCGCTGAAATTTTTGTCATGAGAGATCATTGAACTGAGCTGCTATTGATAAGTGTTGACCTGTCATTGAGTTTTGGTTGTCATACAAATTTATTTGAATGAAAAGTAAAACAGCCATAGTGATAGCTCCAGCCAACAACCAAAAATATAGTCTCACGGGATATAAATGTAGTCGCAGGGTATAGTATAGTAGTGCACCCAAAACCAGCTCTAGAAAGAAAGCGCAATGGTTATCACGTGTCGGTCTTTGGTGGTGAACGAAAATTCTTCCTAACTGTAGCAATCAGTGATTCACATATAAAAAATCGACAGACTCCCTACACCCTGCTACACATGATTTGGTACTGTGGCTACTCTCAAAGTTCACATCATTCACAAAATGGACCAAATTACGTTACCACCATGCTACACGAACTGAAGGCAATGAATTAATTAAAGCATCAGTTAGGCATTTGACAATCATGAAAATGACACGATAACAATAGGGCTAGTGATCAGAAAATGACTCGATGAGCTATATGGATGTTCACTGGTAGCCTTGAGCTTGACATCATCTTAGTTAAAGTGGGGGTCATCATTGGGCTAGCTATAGAAACCCCTGCTACTAATAATGAAAACTTAAAACACACGACAAAAACTGCCGTTGAATGAGATGTACTTTAACTTGTCCTATCCAAATTAATTGCCATGTGCAGATAACAAGTAAAATAAAATATAATGTGTGTTTCGTATATACTTAAAGCTGGGAAATCATCTACAACTTATTCAGAAATGACAGATGTTTATGCCTTTATGCAACTGAAACGTACCAATTTGAAACTAAATAAATCAGTGTTAACACTACAAACCTGGATGTTGAATAAATTACTACAAACCTAAATGTTGAATAAACCTGGATAATGGTAAATAGCCTTGCAGATTATCTACTTCAATTGATGGTTATGCTGCATCCATCACCATATGAATATATTCAGTGTTGGACAATGAAACAAAACTGTCAGTATTAGAATATCCAGAAGCCCAATTGCTAGTATTAGAAATCAATTGCTTCATTGACCAATCATCATATCCATGTCTAGAACATGGAAAAACAGCCACGTATAGAACATGAAAATGGCATACACATAGCAATTGCTTTGACAAAATCTGCTTAATAACAACAGCAGTAAAAGTATGAGAACTCACTATAAAGCCTTATCAAACTCCGGAAGTAGTCAAGTTCTTTGACTTTCAATAGCTAGAGTCGCACATGAGGCACCCTCAAGATTTTTTATCCTGGCCCAATGAACGACACACTTGGTAGTGTCCCGGTGATTTATCTGGGCGGCAATTTATCTACTACACGCAGGAGCTGCACGACATCCCCAAGTTGTTCTTCGATCTGTTGCGGCTAAGAGATCCCTGTGGACATTGGCGTTGCCGCCGCCATCGCCGCCTCCCACCAACGCAGCTCCGCCATCTCAACGCACCACGCCCTCGCCCTAGGTTGCAACCTCCATGCCCATTGAAGTCCTGCCACTCCTCACAACATTGGCGGTGTGAACTGAAGAGCTGCCAGTCCTCACAACATCAACGGTGTGAACTGAAAAGCAGTGGCAGACGAAGCTTCACTCTTTCGTGGACGATGTTTGAGATCAGAGGAATAAAAATATTCAGAGGACTAACACTCCATTGAGAGAGCAAATAATTGGAGTTGAACATGCCTTGAACTTCGGCTCTCCTTTCCTTGTTTTCTTTTGATTTCAATAAATTTGACTACATACCCGATACTACTATTGTACAACATATTTTTATTTTTATTATTTTACAGCATAAAAATAAAATAAATCAAGACCTTGAAGAATGCTAAAAATATATATCTAAATGTCAATGCGATGTTCCCAAATCCTTGAGAAAATTATGAACGAACCAGATATTTATTATAAAGCTGCAAGTTGTCTGCACAATCCTTCATATATATGTGTGTGATAAGAAAAAAAATACCATTGAGCTTCTAGTTTTTGCGCCAATGAATATATACCAGAATAAGCTTTTTTAGCTAATCCAAGCTAGAAAATAGATATTGGAGGGAGGGAAAACAGAGGTTGCTCACTTGCTATGTAACATATAAGCTAGAAGCCATGATACGGCAGTTTTGTGATCAACTATTCGAGGTATGAACCTCTTCTACTATTGAGTGTCAATTCGAGAAACAAAGTCCCATATGTCCTCTTATTACTACGTAGCAGTAAGTGTTGAATTAAGAAGCAATATGTCATATTGTGCAGCTAGAGGAAAGAAGCAAACCAGTCATGAAAATTGACTGACAGTAGTCTTCATGAGGGCATCCAACTCTAGATGCTAGCAAGACTTCCTCATGAACTCTTCAAGCTTCAAGGTAGACACCATCGCATTTCCGCACGTCAGGTACGACAAAGTCATCTCCTGCACGGGGTAGACACCAAAGTAAATCTCAAGTCCTACCAAGTTGAGGTGGTGGTACATAAAAAGGGGAGCCATGTGGACAGCGGAAGAGACTGGTAAAGAGATTTGATATTTGATGCATGCTCATGGAAATACTACATCGCCAACACGATCTTCAGTGGCCTACTGTCTGCACCAGTGTCGGTGTCGGCCGCGCGAACAACGGCCGTCGTGTGCTCCCTACTCCAGTGTCAGTCACATCTTATCTATCTTATTATTGGTTCTGTTTCTTTTGCATTTCCATCGGAATCATGCTATCCAATTTTAATTATTATTCCAGGTTCTGTTTCATTTGCATTTCCGTCGGGACCATGCTATCCAATTAACTAATATTTCAGGTTCTGTTTCTGTTGCAGTTCCATCGGAATCATGCTTTCCAATTAACTGTAGTAGGCTCATAGCAACTGAGAGACCCACAAAATTTACATTACCTATCACATTAAGGAAAACATACTTACATGACATGTATTAAGCTAGAAAATTATACTAATTGGCCGATCATTTATCGATCGGCTCTGACTAAAATTAATCCCCTGGAGAAAATATGTGACCATATGTTTTCGACCATGAGGCAAGATTCTTGCATAGAGAATCAAGGAACAAATAATGAGGATCGCCCATGAAGAGGTAGCAAAGAAGGCCATGCGAAAAACAAATTCTTGGAACACCCAGTTGTAGACTACAGGTAGGAGCCAAAATAAAACATACTTCTACATTCTTACACCATGCAAGCAAGTATTGATATTAAATCTCTACTATTAAATTGGAAGTTGTAAATATATAAAACACGTAGATGAAGATGGCTTAAGAGAAAGAAGGTACCTGACTAAAGAATTCGGCACAAAATAATCCAATACGGTGAAATGTATACAATGATCTACTCTCATCTTACCAGAACAATGAATCCCATGCCATACCTGCTGATATATTATGACTTTAACCAGCACAATGAATCCCATCAACAAACTTAGCTATCCAAACTTGCATGCTCCTCTACTAATATGCTGGAAATGAGACACTCAACAATAAACATTTAGGAGGAGTACTATAAAGACAAAT
>NC_041392.1:214556781-214565514 GCF_002162155.2 Triticum dicoccoides | reverse complement strand
GGGGGGGGTGCCAGATCGCAAATGGCTAAGGGAGAGGTAAGATTTAGATTTACTGCATCCCAAAAATTATGTAGATCATTCACCCCATATCTTCTGAGATGCCCTCCTATATTTACACGAGGCTTGGGCTTTGCAGCTTCTTAGTACAACAAAGAATAGTACATAAAGTTGCATGAGATTAGATTACGATGATTTATTTTTGTACAAAACATGCTATGTCTCCATGGATCACAAGTTTAGAACATGGCAATGTGCATAAACCGTAACTAAAACCTGAAGTTGTACTTCAGTACATATTGATGTGTACTGAAGTCTGAAGTATCAGCCTAAAGGGAGAAATATGTGCCAACTCTCCCTGAAATGAAATTGCACTTAAGCTACCTCTGCAAATGGAGTTCACAAAACCTGCAAAAGGGGATAGGGAACCAAATGAAATCCTAACTGATTGAATCTCAAAATCGAACAGTAAGAAGATTCGTGGTCGATCACGACATACTGAAGGCCGCCGGCGGCGACGAGGTGATCGAGGAGCCGGTTGTGTAGGGCGGTGAGGGAGGGTGGCGGCCACAAAGATGCGGCATCCACAGCTGGATGCATCGGCCATGGCTTCCTCGAGCTCATGGAGACAGACCTGTACCTCAAGGTCGGCGGCGAGGGCGTCTTCTCAGGACTCCCTGGGCGCCTTGCCTCTTCTCCAAGCACTGCAACACAAGGAGGGTCTCGGGGCTGTTCCATCATCGGCCACGGTAACTGCTGGGCGTGCGGCCGTGCATGCCGACCAGGAGGCGGCGGCGTCAGCGCATCAGTGTTGGAGCAGGAGTCAGCGAAGGGAGTGGGGATTCTGGGGACGGTGGAGCCGATCCACAGGTCGGAGGAAGGAAGCGAGTCCGGTCGCCGGCGGCTGGTATGAGGAAAACCAGAGCCGGGGTCAGGGGTGAGCCATGAGAATACCAGGGATTTCGAGCGAAAGCATGGTGGCGGCGTGCACGCGGGCAGGAGACCTAACCCTCGCTCAGGACTTTTTTTCTTTTGAGATAACCCTTGCTCGGGACTCGGGAGCCTAAAAAAGGGTGGGCCGTTTGCTTTCCTCGGGCATCGTTGTTTGTTTTTTTGGTTGCTGCATCGCTGATTTGGTAAGAGAGAAAATCGGAAGCGCACACGAGGGAAGTTTCCTGTTATCGTGCGCGAATAAATGTGGGACAGAACCAGCGATGCGAGCGAACGAAACGACATACGGACTGAGACATTAAGAGTAGAGATGAGTGTTATACCTACTGTATTCCAAATTTTTTATGGTTTATAAACTATTTTATTAGCCATAGATTCATCAAAATAAGCAAACAACATACGAAAAACAGAATCTGTAGTAATCTGCATCTAGCGCAAGATCTGGAACCCCAAAAATTCTAAAATAAATTGCTGGATGTGAGGAATTTATCTATTAATCATATGCAAAAAGAATTAACTAAATAGAACTTTCCAAATAAAAATGACAGCAGTTCTCGTGAGCGCTAAAGTTTCTGTTTCTTTACAGCAAGTTCAACAAGACTTTCCCCAAGTCTTCCCAACGGTTCTACTTAGTACAAACACTAATTAAACACCAAAAACACAACCAAAACAGAGGCTAGATAAATTATTTATTACTAAACAGGAGCAAAAAGCAAGGAATAAAAAAAATGGGTTGCCTCCCAACAAGCGCTATCGTTTAACGCCCCTAGCTAGGCATAATAAGCAAGAATAGATCTAGGTATTGCCATCTTTGGTAGGCAATCCATAAGTGGCTCTCATAATAGATTCATAAGGTAATTTAATTTTCTTTCTAGGAAAGTGTTCCATGTCTTTCCTTAATGAAAATTGTAATCTAATATTTCCTTCCTTCATATCAATAATTGCACCAATCGTTCTAAGAAAAGTCTACCAAGAATAATAGGACATGAACGATTGCAATCTATGTCAAGAACAATAAAATCTATGGGCACATAATTCCTATTTGCAACAATAAGAACATCATTAATTCTTCCCATAGGTTTCTTAATAGTGGAATCTGCAAGGTGCAAGTTTAGGGAGCAATCATCAAAATCACGGAAACCTAACAAATCACACAAAGTCTTTTGGAATCGTGGAAACACTAGCACCCATATCACATAAAGCATAGCATTCAGGATCTTTAATTTTAATTTTAATAGTTGGTTCCCACTCATCATAAAGTTTTCCAGGGATAGAAACTTCCAATTCAAGTTTTTCTTCATAAGATTGCATCAAGCCATCAACAATATGTTTAGTAAATGCTTTATTTTGACTATAAGCGTGAGGAGAATTTAGCACGGATTGCAACAAGGAAATACAATCAATCAAAAAGGAATTTTCATAGTTAAATTCTTTGAAATCCATAATAGTGGGTTTAGCAACATCTAAGATTTTAATTTCTTCAATCCCACTTTTATCAAATTTAGCATCAAGATCAAAAGATTCAGAATTCTTGGAACGCCTTCTAGGTAAAGGTGGATCATATTCAGTCCCATCATTATCAAGATTCATATTACAAAACAAAGATTTAATAGGGAACACATCAATAACTTTTAGATCTTCATCATTATTTTCATAGGAACTAGAAGAACACGCTCTTATAAAGGCATCTTTCTTAGCACGCATCCTAGCGGTTCTTTCTTTGCACTCATTAATGGAAATTCTCATGGGTTTGAGAGACTCATTGATATCATGCTTAGGTGGAATAGATCCAAGTTTCAAAGAATCAACATCAAGAGCAATTCTATCAATGTTCCTAGCCAAATCATCAATCTTAAGCAATTTTTCTTCAATCATAGCATTAAAATTCTTTTGCGAAGTAATAAATTCTTTAATATTAGAATCAAAATCAGAGGGCATATTATTATAATTTCCATAAGAATTGTTGTACGAATTACCATAATTATTAGAGGGATTGCTAGGATAAGGCCTAGGGTTGAAATTTCCTCTATATGCGTTGTTACCAAAATTGTTCCTACCAGCAAAATTCACATCCATAGATTCATTATTATTCTCAATCAAAGTAGACAAGGGCATATCATTAGAATCAGAAGAAACACTCTTATTAGCAAATAATTTCATAAGTTCATCCATCTTTCCACTCAAAATATTAATTTGTTCTATCGCATGCACCTTTTTAGTAGTAGATGTTTCAGTATGCCATTGAGAATAATTAACCATAATATTATCTAGGAGTTTTGTAGCTTCTCCTAAAGTGATTTCCATAAAAGTGCCCCCCGCGGCCGAATCTAAAAGATTTCTAGAAGCAAAATTCAATCCGGCATAAAATTTTTGTATAATCATCCATAAATTTAAACCATGAGTAGGGCAATTACGTATCATTAATTTCATTCTCTTTCAAGCTTGTGCAACATGTTCATGATCAAGTTGCTTAAAGTTCATAATATCGTTTCTAAGAGAGATGATCTTAGCAGGAGAAAAATACTTAGAGATAATAGCATCTTTGCACTTGTTCCATGAATCAATACTATTTTTAGGCAAAGACGAAAACCAAGCTTTAGCACGATCTCTAAGCAAAAAAGGAAATAGCTTCAATTTAACAATATCATTATCCACATCTTTCTTCTTTTGCATGTCACACAAATCAATGAAACTATTTAGATGGGTAGCGACATCTTCACTAGGAAGGCCGGAGAACGGATCTTTCATAACAAGATTCAGCAATGCAGCATTAATTTCACAAGATTCAGCATCGGTAAGAGGAGCAATCGGAGTGCTAATAAAATCATTGTTGTTGGTATTGGTGAAGTCACACAATTTAGTATTATCTTGAGCCATCGTGACAAGCAAGCAAACTAACACACAAGCAAACAAAAAGCAAGCGGGCAAAAAGAGGCAAATAGAGAAAGAGAGGGAGGATAGAGAGAGAGAGGGAAAATAAAACGGCAAGGGTGAAGTGGGGGAGAGGAAAACGAGAGGCAAATGGCAAATAATGTAATGCGGGAGATAAGTGTATGTGATGGGTACTTGGTATGTTGACTTTTGCGTAGACCTTCCCGGCAACGGCGCCAGAAATCCTTCTTGCTACCTCTTTTAGCACTGCGTTGGTTTTCCCCGAAGAGAAAGAGATGATGCAGCAAAGTAGCGTAAGTATTTCCCTCAGTTTTTGAGAACCAAGGTATCAATCCAGCAGGGAGCTACACGTGAGTCCCTCGCACCTGCACAAAACAAATAAATCCTCGCAACCAACGCAAATAGGGGTTGTCAATCCCTATAGGGCCACTTACGAGAGTGAGATCTGATAGATATGATAAGATAATATTTTTGGTATTTTTATGATAAAGATGCAAAGTAAAATAAAGGCAAAGTAAATAACTAAGTAGTAGGAGATTGATATGATAAAGATAGACCTGGGGCCATATGTTTCACTAGTGGCTTCTCTCAAGAGCATAAGTATTCTACGGTGGGTGAACAAATTACTGTTGAGCAATTGACAGAATTGAGCATAGTTATGAGAATATCTAGGTATGATCATGTATATAGGCATCATGTACGAGACAAGTAGACCAACTCCTGCCTGCATCTACTACTATTACTCCACTCATCGACTTCTATCCAGCATGCATCTAGAGTATTAAGTTAAAAATAGAGTAACGCCTTAAGCAAGATGACATGATGTAGAGGGATAGACTCATGCAATATGAAGAAAACCCCATCTTGTTATCCTCAATGGCAACAATATAATACGTGCCTTGCTGCCCTTACTGTCACTAGGAAAGGACACCGCAAGATTGAACCCAAAGCTAAGCACTTCTCCCATTGCAAGAAAGATCAATCTAGTAGGCCAAACCAAACTGATAATTCGAAGAGACTTGCAAAGATAACCAATCATACATAAAAGAATTCAGAGAAGATTCAAATATTGTTCATAGATAAACTTGATCATAAACCCACAATTCATCGGTCTCAACAAACACACCGCAAAAAGAAGATTACATCAAATAGATCTCGACAAGAGAGGGGAGAACATTGTATTGAGATCCAAAAAGAGAGAAGAAGCCATATAGCTACTAACTATGGACCCGTAGGTCTGAGGTAAACTACTCACACTCCATCGGAGGGGCTATGGTATTGATGAAGAAGCCCTCCGTGATCGATGCCCCCTCTGGCGGAGCTCCAGAACAAGCCCCAAGATGGGATCTCGTGGATACAGAAAGTTGCGGCGGTGGAATTAGGGGTTTGGCTCTGTATCTGATCGTTTGGGGGTACGTGGGTATATATAGGAGGAAGAAGTACATCGGTGGAGCAACAGGGGGCCCACGAGGGTGGAGGGCGTGCCTAGGGGGGTAGGCGCGCCCCCTACCTCGTGGCCTCCTATTACGTGTCTTGACGTAGGGTCCAAGTCTCCTGAGTTGTATTCGATGAGAAAATCACGTTCCCGAAGGTTTCATTCCGTTTGGACTCCGTTTGATATTCCTTTTCTTCGAAACCCTAAAACAGGCAAAAAACAGCAATTCTGGGCTGGGCCTCCGGTTAATAGGTTAGTCCCAAAAATAATATAAAATGGATAATAAAGCCCAATAATGTCTAAAACAATAGATAATATAGCATGGAGCAATCAAAAATTATATATACGTTGGAGACGTATCACGAACCATGGCATTATAATCTAGGTAAGCAGGAGGTAATTCTGTATCATTTCCATGTATGGGTATATCAAGATAGTTAGCTACACGAGTTGCATAAATTCTACCAAACAAATCTCCACTTATACTATTGTGATGCAACCTACGTGCAACAATAGCCCCCAAGTTATATTGGTTACCACCTAATACCGCACTCTTGAGGACACTAAGATCTGGAACGCACAAGTGACAAGCCTCGTCGTTACCATTAATGCATCTACCAATGAAGAGAGCAAAATAATGTATAGAAGGGAAATGAATGCTCCCTATGGTAGCTTGTGTGATTTCTCTTGATTCCCCCACAGTAATACTAGCAAGAAAGTCTTTATATTCAGATTTGCAAGGTTCACTAACATTGCCCCACTGCGGGAGTTTACAAGCAATATTAAAATCTTCTAGGTCCATGGTATATGATTTATCATAAAGATCAAATAAAATAGTGTGAGAATTGCGCGAGTATGTAAATTTAAACCTTCTCACAAAGGAATCAATTAGATAGTGGTATTGCAGGCATTTATCTAACACGAAGCTCTCAAGATCAGCGTTATGCACATACGCGTAAAATTCATCCTTGATGCCTACCTGGACCATGAACTCCTCTGACGGCCATTCACAAGGCCGCACTTGAGCTTCCCTTGGTAGTTCATTGTCCCGCTCACGTATCGTGAGCCTTGGGCCTTGCTTCCTTGAGGAACCACCTTGGTACATTTTCCTAAACATTTTTCTCCCTCTGAAATTTTTAGTGACTCAAAATAGAAGTGAATCAAACTCAACAAGATTGATAGCAACTACTCCTACAAGTGCCTAGAGGCTATATCATGCATTAAAACTACTTTTGACCACATAAATTTGACATGCAAGCTCAAGAACAGGGTCACCTAAGCAGCAAAAATTTGCAATAAATAAAGCACTAGAACAAAAACTAATTGGACCATTGGAGGTGTCACATACTGAAGAACAATCCCCCAAAACAGTTTTGTGAATGGAGTTTTGAGCTAGGAGATCGAAAATGACAGCAAGATAAGCTAGAACTCGGGTTTGAGCTGGTGGACGATTTTTCTGGAGGAAGACGAAGTGTGTGGGTGCAAGAATAAGTGGAGGGGGCCCACGTGGGGTCCACGAGGCAGGGGGCGCACCCTGGACCCTCGTGGCCAGGTGGTGGGCCCCTCGGGTGTGTTCTCAGTGCCAAATATTCTTAAATATGCTACAAAAAATCATGTAAAAATTTTAGGACATTTGGAGAACTTTTATTTTCAGGGTACTTTTTTAATGCAAGGATAATTCAGAAAAGAGACAGAAAATATTATTTTTGCATTATTTAAGCTAAATAACAGAAAGCAAAAGAGGGTATAGACAGTTGTGCTTTCTAACTTCATCCATCTCATGCTCATCAAAAGGAATCCACTAACAAGGTTGATCAAGTCTTGTTAACAAACTCTTTCCGAATCGCATGAAACCGGAGAATTTTCGAATAATACTAAGTTACCTCAATGGGGAGATGCACATCCCCAACAATAAGAATATCATATTTCTTCTTGACAGTAGGAAGAAGGAATTCAAAACCTCCAATAGTAATTGTTGAAGTTTTTCCAATAGAATTAATACTGTGGACTTGAGGTTGTTTTCTTGGAAAGTGTACCATATGCTCATTACCATTAACATGAAAAGTGACATTGCCTTTGTTGCAATCAATAAAAGCCCCTGCAGTATTCAAAAAGGGTCTACCAAGAATAATAGACATACTATCGTCCTCAGGAATATCAAGAATAACAAAGTCCATTAAAGTAGTAACGTTTGCAACCACAATAGGCACATCCTCACAAATACCGACAGGTATAGCAGTTGATTTATCAAACATTTGCAAAGATATTTCAGTAGGTGTCAACTTATTCAAATCAAGTCTACGATATAAAGAGAGAGGTATAACACTAACACCGGCTCCAAGATCACATAAAGCAGTTTTAACATAGTTTCTCTGAATGGAGCATGGTATAGTTGGTACTCCTGGATCTCCTAGTTTCTTTGGTATTCCATCCTTAAAAGTATAATTAGCAAGCATGGTGGAAATTTTAGCTTCTGGTATCTTTCTTTTATTTGTGACAATATCTTTCATATACTTAGCATAAGGATTCATTTTAAGCATATCAGTCAAACGCATACGCAAAAAGATAGGTCTAATCATTTTAGCAAAGTTCTCAAAATCCTCATCATCCTTTTTCTTGGATGGTTTAGGAGGAAAATGCATGGGTTTCCGAACCCATGGTTCTCTTTCTTTACCGTGCTTCCTAGCAACGAAGTCTCTCTTATCATAACGTTGATTCTTTGATTGTGGGTTATCAAGATCAACAATAGGTTCAATTTCTACATCATTGTTATTGCTAGGTTGAGCATCAACATCATGTAACATCCCAAATTTTCAATTTGGAATGTTATACATAGATCATTCTTGCATATCATATTTTATTGCATTTCGTCTCACGATCCTCGAAATCCTAAGCAACTCAAGGACCCCCGGAGAGAGTTGGGGATTCCCCCGGTTTTCAAATTTGATTTTCATCAAATTTTCAAATGAGGATTTTGGTTTTAGTTATTTTCCCTCCGAAAATATTTCATATTAAAATATATGAGAGGAGATAATATGACTTCTCCAAAATAAATGAAATATTGGAGGAAAAATATTAAAATCAATATTTGTTTTATTTTGTATTTTATTTGCAATTTTGTTTGCATTAGAAAAATTGCACGTTTTCAAAATTGCATTTTAGGGCCAAGAAAATGTTCATCTCGTTCTAAATATTTTATTTAGACGGAGAAAATTTGTTTTGGCATTTTTAGAATTTTATTTTTTTTCTAGGATTTTTTTAGTTTCACAGGAATTATTTAAAAAAACGCCAGGGCTAACTGGGCCGAAGCCCAGCCGCCAGGCCCACCTCCCCGCGCCGCCGTCCCCTAGCGGGAGACCGCCGCCGCGCCGCCCGAACCGGAGTCCGGCTCGGACTCCGCTTCCCCGCGCCATGCCCCCTCCCCCAAGCCGAGCCCCTTCCTTAAAAGCCGCGCCCCG
>NC_041392.1:214550525-214556189 GCF_002162155.2 Triticum dicoccoides | reverse complement strand
CGCGCCGCCCCTCACCGGAGCCGTCGGCGCCGCTCCGCGCTGCCCGCCGCTCGCCGGAGCCGCTGCCATGCCGGACCTCGCCGGAGGTATAGCGCCGTTCGGTTTTTTAGAAAACCGGTTCGGTTTTAGTTAGAAAACCCTAGCTTGTTTTTTCGGTTCGCCGGTTTTCTTTCCGGTTTTTCTTTTTAGCGGACATTCATCCATACGTTCATTTTAACAAACGGTTTTCGCTCGCTAGTTACAGATAACGAACGCTCGTTCGTTAGCCTATTCGTCAGTTTTCTTTTATCAGATTATTCCGCGATTATTTGTGATCGCGATTTCTGATCCGATTTTCGTTCTTGTTTATCTTTTCGCTCGTTAGTCGGAATTAGGCGATTCAAGCACCTAGATCTTCGTCTCGAGACCCTCTTTCCATTTAATCAACTTGCATAAGTTTTTGCTACTATAAAAATTGACCTAGGTCCAGATTAGTAAACGGATCTTGTTTCTTTCGCCGTTTGAGTTTCGTTGCTCCATTCGATTTGATTCTTTTTGCAAACCAGAGTTCTTAAGTTGAACTTTCTGGTTAAATCTTCTTATTTGAGATTTACCCATGTTTCTTTGCTTGATTGATTATGTAGGTTATTGTTTGTTTGCGATAGAATTCCTGGAGTGCGAAGCGTGTTATCTGGAGTCTCTAGGTTACGCGGATCGTCAGCAAGGCAAGTAACACTTTGATCATACCCCTTTATCACCCAGTTTTTATGCATTAGTGCCAATCCTCAAATATTGCATGGTTATGATGTCATTAAAATGTGGGTTGGGAAGTAGTTGATGAGGTGGAACCTATTACCCTATTACATTCAAACCCTTGGGAGTTACTTCTACGCATTGCTTATATTGCTATGCTATGCTCGTAGACGAGGTTTGGGTGAGTGAAATCCATGACAGATGTGAGATTTACAATTAATGGTTCAACTTAAGGTGGCAACTTAAATACACATCTAGGTGGATTGAGGCACCTGGAGTACCCAGTGTTGCCTGTATTTTTGGAAATCCCGGAGTACCCGTGTCATCTTCCTATGGACCGCCACCCAGACTCAAAGGGAACTGAGATTATTCATGCTAGAAACTTCCGTGTGCAGCCACAAGCTATTATGGGCTCTAGCATAGCTGAGTAAGTTACGTGAAGCTCTTGAAGAGGTGGATCAGCAGGTAGTGGGATTGTAGGTTTGGTATGGTCTGCCCGGAGTAGAGAGTTAATGTTTCTGAAAGACTGTGTCTCGGTCATCCATTTCTCAAACACCCTGTAGTGCGAGAAAACCAACGGAGGAGATCGAGTCTTGTGGGGAAAAGTGCGCAAACCTCTGCAGAGTGTATAAACTAATCATGGTTAGCCGTGTCCCCGGTTATGGACAATCTTGAGTATCTAGTACTTGGAGTATCTTAAGTTCTCATCACTCTAAATTAATATTGTTGGGTTGATAATTACTTTAATTGGGATTGAGTTGGAGGAACCTTCTCAATGATGTTTCAACTACCATGATAGTTAAATTAAAATCTATTCTTTTGTTGTAGGAAAAAATTGGCTTTTCGCAAAACTGTAACCATAGAGCTTTCCACCAGCCAAATATGCATGTAGTGATAGCATTATCCTGTTCTTGCTCTACCGTGTTATTTTGCCAGCATATTCCATGTGCTGACCCGTTTTCGGGCTGCAACGTATTATGTTGCAGACTTTTCAGACGAGGAGTAAGGTTCGTTAGGTCGTTGCCATGCAGCTCAGCTATGCCGTTGGAGTTGATGGACTCACTTTATCTTCCAAGCCTTCCGCTGTTATCGTATTAGATGGCCTTAAGCCATATTCATTGTAATAAGTTCTCTTTGGAGACATTCTATGTAATAAGTGTGTGATTGCTACTCTGTTATAAATCCTCGAGTACTGTGTGTGTCAGCATTACCGATCCAGGGATGACACTGAAGCACAGAGACTTAACCGTTTGAGGTCGGGTCTCTACAAGATGGTATCAGAGCACACGCTGAGTGTAGGACACGAGCACTAAGCTAAAAGCCATAGATCACTATTCTCTTCTCATTTTTGACTCCTCTCCAATTTCTACTCTTTAGGATGGCAGATGCAAGGAACAAGTTTGCACAACCGGATGAAGAAGCACCTTTTGGACGACACTTGAAGGAAGTCACTAGGTACCTGAACATAGGAATACCAAGCTTCACCGGGACCTACAACGCCACCTTACCAGAAGAGGAGCGATGGATGATTCAAGTTCAAGTTACAGGAAGGACCTTCACACCAGTCACTAAACCCATAGAGTTTTCCTTCGATGCACCAACTTGGAGTCTAGGAAGGAGTATGGCAGCTCACATCACCATGGGACGCATTGGAGAAGTTTATCACAAGGAGCTTAAAGACATTATCTACCAGATCTGTGGGCACCGAGATGAGCAATGGGAGATGATCAACACCAGGAAGGATAGATCAATTGCAGCTTTCATCCAGGAACTAAACCAGCACATTCGACGCCAGGAGAATCAGATGTGCGCAGGCATGATAGATCTGAAGAAGGCAATGACTAGGATTGCGGAACTGGAGGAAGAACTCAAGGCTACACGTGAAGATTATGAGGAGGAAATCGTCTTACTAGTGGAGAAGAATGACGACCTGATTAAGAAGATCGGAATATTCATGGAAGACCCCACACCGGTAGAAGAAGACGAAGAACCCAAGGAGATTCGCCCGGAAGACTACATCATCATCGACGACACCGACTCTGACCTGAGCGATGATGACTTTGAAGACAAAGCTGGAGCATATATCATGGAGTCTGCAACCAAGGAATATTTCTAGTAGACCACCACATCATTAGTAGTATTCCACCATGTAAATAGAGTAGTCCGAGCACTTTTGTGATAGTTAGACCGATTGTATGGCTTGCTTGATTGATTGAGTGAAATGATTGTGTTTGTCTCATGTGCATACGGGTAGTGCTTTCTCAATAAACCTCATTCTATTCTAATCTCTCCCCTCTAAACCCATCAGATGCCTCCGAGACGTGACCCCGGATTTGCATTCCCACCGGAGCTCACTCAGTTGATCCAACAGCAGGATACCCTGATGCAGTTGTTAGTTCAGAACCAAGGCAATAACAATAACAACAATCCACCACCACCACCACCAGTTGACAACTTAGCCCATTTTCTGAGGTTGCAACCGCCGGTGTTCTCCAGTAGGACCGAGCCTATAGTAGCAGATGATTGGCTCCGCAGGATTGGAAGTGAGTTAACCACTGCAGGATGTACTCATGCTGAGAAGGTGCGTTTTGCCGCACACCAGTTGGATGGACCAGCAGCATCATGGTGGAAGAATTACACTGTCACCTACCCCATAGCCACGGTGACATGGGACCAGTTTCAGCAAGCCTTCCGTACCGCCCATGTCTCAACTGGAGCCATGAATTTGAAGAAGCGCGAGTTTCGCAACTTACGCCAGGGGAACCGTACTGTGGCTCAGTACGCGGATGAGTTTAGCAAGTTATCTCGCTATGCCCCTGATGATGTGGCCACAGATGCCGCAAAGCAGGAGAAGTTTATGGAAGGGCTGAATAATGAGATGAGTATGCAGTTGATGATGGCAACATTCACCAACTACCAGGAGTTGGTAGATAAAGCTCTTATGATTGAAGGGAAGCAACAGCAGATTGAGAGCCGTAAGAGGAAGTATGGACCAGGGAGGTATAACTCAGGAGCTCAGCAGAAGCCTCGCCTAACCCCGAACTCGGGAGGACTTGTTCATAACCATGGAGACCACA
The DNA here is from genome assembly GCF_002162155.2 of Triticum dicoccoides. Classification (NCBI taxonomy): domain Eukaryota; kingdom Viridiplantae; phylum Streptophyta; class Magnoliopsida; order Poales; family Poaceae; genus Triticum; species Triticum dicoccoides. Next base: position 214,552,380 of record NC_041392.1, on the reverse strand, counting down.
CCCATAATGGAGGGAGTAACCATAATCATACTAGCCCTAGGAATGGGAATGGAGCAAGCAACAATCAGAACCGCCCAAATCTAGCCACACCCATCAAGAGGGACCTAAGCCACGTTACTTGTTTCAAGTGCGGGAAGACTGGACACTATGCCATGGAGTGCCCTAAAGGGAAGAATGGTAACGGAAATGGGAGCGCTGGGAAGAAGCCCAATCCATTCAAGAAAGGAAAAGTGAACCACGTTAACGTGGAGGAGGTTGAAGAGCAGCTAGACGCGGTTATAGGTAAGTTTTTGGTTAAGTCATTTATCGCTCTTGTTCTTTTTGATATTGTTGCATCGCATTCATACATATCAAGGGAATTCGTGGATAAGTTTAAACTACCGACCCAAACCCTTAGGACCCCTCTGTTAGTAAGCTCACCTGGAGCAGAGTATATGGCTAGTCGATGGTGTGACCAGATATCCTTAACCATTGGCAACCATGTTTTTTCATCCGACCTAATTATCTTGGAGTCACAAGGATTGGATGTGATATTAGGAATGGACTGGATGTCAAAGTACAGAGGAAGCATTGATTGTGTTAGTAAGTCAATTTGTCTCACCACCATGGAGGGAAAAAGGATCAAGTATATATCTAGGCATGCGCCAAGAAAATACCCTCACGGGAGTTCTTCAGGAGGAAGTGCCTGTAGTAAAGGATTATTCGGATGTTTTCCCAGAGGAATTACCAGGCATGCCACCAGATCAAGATATCGAGTTTTTGATAGAGCTACTGCCAGGCACAGGGCCAATATCCAAGAGACCCTATAGGATGCCCGCGAATGATCTGGAGGAGATTAAGAAACATATCAAGGAGTTATTGGAGAAAGGTTACATTCGACGGAGTTCATCACCATGGGGAGCTCCAGTGCTTTTGGTTGAGAAGAAGGATAAGTCCCTAAGAATGGTTGTTGATTATCGGGCTTTGAACGAGGTAACGATTAAGAACAAGTACCCATTGCCGATGATCAATGATCTGTTTGACCAGCTGCAAGGAGCTACGGTGTTTTCAAAGATCGATCTGCGATCAGGATATCATCAGTTGAAGATACGAGATAAGGATATACCAAAGACAGCCTTCACCACACGGTACGGGCTATACGAATATACGGTCATGTCATTTGGACTAATGAACGCCCCTGCCTATTTCATGAGCATGATGAACAAGGTGTTCATGGAATATTTGGATAAGTTTGTTGTGGTGTTCATGTTGGGGAACGTGGTAATTTCAAAAAATTTCCTACGCACACGCAAGATCATGGTGATGCATAGCAACGAGAGGGGAGAGTGTGATCTACGTACCCTTGTAGACCGACAGCGGAAGCGTTAGCACAACGCGGTTGATGTAGTCGTACGTCTTCACGGCCCGATCGATCAAGTACCGAAACTACGGCACCTCCGAGTTCTAGCACACGTTCAGCTCGATGACGATCCCCGGACTCCGATCCAGCAAAGTGTCGGGGAAGAGTTCCGTCAGCACGACGGCGTGGTGACGACCTTGATGTACTACCGTCGCAGGGCTTCGCCTAAGCACCGCTACAATATTATCGAGTACTATGGTGGAAGGGGGCACCGCACACGGTTAAGAATATGATCACACGGATCAACTTGTGTGCCTAGGGGTGCCCCTTGCCCCCGTATATAAAGGATCAAAGGGGGGGGGGTGCGGCCGGCCAGGAGGAGGGCGCGCCAGGAGGAGTCCTACTCCCACCGGGAGTAGGATTCCCCCCTTTCCTAGTTGGAATAGGATTCGGGAAGGGGGAAAGAGGAGAGAGAGAAGGAAGGGGGGGCGCCGCCCCCCTCTCCTTGTCCTATTC
>NC_041392.1:214531281-214549953 GCF_002162155.2 Triticum dicoccoides | reverse complement strand
CGTGGTGACGACCTTGATGTACTACCGTCGCAGGGCTTCGCCTAAGCACCGCTACAATATTATCGAGTACTATGGTGGAAGGGGGCACCGCACACGGTTAAGAATATGATCACACGGATCAACTTGTGTGCCTAGGGGTGCCCCTTGCCCCCGTATATAAAGGATCAAAGGGGGGGGGGGTGCGGCCGGCCAGGAGGAGGGCGCGCCAGGAGGAGTCCTACTCCCACCGGGAGTAGGATTCCCCCCTTTCCTAGTTGGAATAGGATTCGGGAAGGGGGAAAGAGGAGAGAGAGAAGGAAGGGGGGGCGCCGCCCCCCTCTCCTTGTCCTATTCGGACTAGGGGGGAGGGGCGCGCGGCCCAGCCCTGGCCACCTCTCCTCTCTTCCACTAAAGCCCACTAAGGCCCATATACCTCCCGGGGGGTTCTGGTAACCTCCCGGTACTCCGGTAAAATCCCGATTTCACCCGGAACACTTCCGATATCCAAATATAGGCTTCCAATATATCAATCTTTATGTCTCGACCATTTTGAGACTCCTCGTCATGTCCGTGATCACATCCGGGACTCCGAACAAAGTTCGGTACATCAAAATGCATAAACTCATAATATAACTGTCATCGAAACCTTAAGCGTGCGGACCCTACGGGTTCGAGAACAATGTAGACATGACCGAGACATGTCTCCGGTCAATAACCAATAGCGGAACCTGGATGCTCATATTGTCTCCTACATATTCTACGAAGATCTTTTATCGGTCAGACCGCATAACAACATATGTTGTTCCCTTTGTCATCGGTATGTTACTTGCCCGAGATTCGATCGTCGGTATCTCAATACCTAGTTCAATCTCGTTACCGGCAAGTCTCTTTACTCGTTCCGTAATACATCATCTCACAACTAACTCATTAGTTGCAATGCTTGCAAGGCTTATGTGATGTGCATTACCGAGAGGGCCCAGAGATACCTCTCCGACAATCGGAGTGACAAATTCTAATCTCGAAATACGCCAACCCAACATGTACCTTTGGAGACACCTGTATAGCACCTTTATAATCACCCAGTTACGTTGTGATGTTTGGTAGCACACAAAGTGTTTCTCCAGCAAACGGGAGTTGCACAATCTCATAGTCATAGGAACATGTATAAGTCATGAAGAAAGCAATAGCAACATACTAAACGATCGGGTGCTAAGCTAATGGAATGGGTCATGTCAATCAGATCATTCATCTAATGATGTGATCCCGTTAATCAAATAACAACTCTTTGTCCATGGTTAGGAAACATAACCATCTTTGATTAACAAGCTAGTCAAGTAGAGGCATACTAGTGACACTCTGTTTGTCTATGTATTCACACATGTATTATGTTTCCGGTTAATACAATTCTAGCATGAGTAATAAACATTTATCATGATATAAGGAAATAAATAATAACTTTATTATTGCCTCTAGGGCATATTTCCTTCAGTCTCCCACTTGCACTAGAGTCAAAAATCTAGATTACACAGTAATGATTCTAACACCCATGGAGCCTTGGTGCTGATCATGTTTTGCTCGTGGAAGAGGCTTAGTCAACGGGTTTGCTACATTTAGATCCGTATGTATCTTGCAAATCTCTATGTCTCCCACCTGGACTAGATCACGGATGGAATTGAAGCATCTCTTGATGTGCTTGGTTCTTTTGTGAAATCTGGATTCCTTTGCCAAGGCAATTGCACCAGTATTGTCACAAAAGATTTTCATTGGACCCGATGCACTAGGTATGACACCTAGATCGAATATGAACTCCTTCATCCAGACTCCTTCATTTGCTGCTTCCGAAGCAGCTATGTATTTCGCTTCACACGTAGATCCCGCCATGACACTTTGTTTAGAACTGCACCAACTGACACCTCCACCGTTTAATGTAAACACATATCCGGTTTGCGATTTAGAATCGTCCGGATTAGTGTCAAAGCTCGCATCAACGTAACCATTTACGATGAGCTCTTTGTCACCTCCATAAATGAGAAACACATCCTTAGTCCTTTTCAGGTATTTCAGGATGTTCTTGACCGCTGTCCAGTGATCCACTCCTGGATTACTTTGGTACCTCCCTGCTAGACTTATAGCAAGGCACACATCATGTCTGGTACACAGCATTGCATACATGATAGAGCCTATGGCTGAAGCATAAGGAACATCTTTCATTTTCTCTCTATCTTCTGCAGTGGTCGGGCATTGAGTCTTACTCAACTTCACACCTTGTAACACAGTCAAGAACCCTTTCTTTGCTTGATCCATTTTGAACTTCTTCAAAACTTTGTCAAGGTATGTGCTTTGTGAAAGTCCAATTAAGCGTCTTGTTCTATCTCTATAGATCTTAATGCCTAATATGTAAGCAGCTTCACCGAGGTCTTTCATTGAAAAACTCTTATTCAAGTATCCCTTTATGCTATCCAGAAATTCTATATCATTTCTAATTAGTAATATGTCATCCACATATAATATCAGAAATGCTACAGAGCTCCCATTCACTTTCTTGTAAATACAGGCTTCTCCAAAAGTCTTTATAAAACCAAATGCTTTGATCACACTATCAAAGCATTTATTCCAACTCCGAGAAGCTTGCACCAGTCCATAAATGGATCGCTGGAGCTTGCACACTTTGTTAGCTCCTTTTGGATCGACAAAACCTTCTGGTTGCATCATATACAACTCTTCTTCCAGAAATCCATTCAGGAATGCAGTTTTGACATCCATCTGCCAAATTTCATAATCATAAAATGCGGCAATTGCTAACATGATTCGGACAGACTTAAGCATCGCTACGGGTGAGAAGGTCTCATCATAGTCAATCCCTTGAACTTGCCGAAAACCTTTTGTGACAAGTCAAGCTTTGTAGACAGTAATATTACCGTCAGCGTCAGTCTTCTTCTTGAAGATCCATTTATTCTCAATTGCTTGCCGATCATTGGGCAAGTCAACCAAAGTCCATACTTTGTTCTCATACATGGATCCCATCTCAGATTTCATGGCTTCAAGCCATTTTGCGGAATCTGGGCTCACCATCGCTTCTTCATAGTTTGTAGGTTCATCATGATCTAGTAGCATGACTTCGAGAACAGGATTACCGTACCACTCTGGCACGGATCTCATTCTGGTTGATCTACGAGGTTCAGTAGTATCTTGTTCTGAAGTTTCATGATCATTATCATTAGCTTCCTCACTAATTGGTGTAGGTGTCGCAGAAACAGGTTTCTATGATGTACTACTTTCCAATAAGGGAGTAGGTACAGTTACCTCGTCAAGTTCTACTTTCCTCCCACTCACTTCTTTCGAGAGAAACTCCTTCCCCAGAAAGTTTCCGAATTTAGCAACAAAAGTCTTGCATTCGAATCTGTGATAGAAGGTGTATCCAATAGTTTCCTTTGGATATCCTATGAAGACACATTTCTCCGATTTGGGTTCGAGCTTATCAGGTTGAAGCTTTTTCACATAAGCATCGCAACCCCAAACTTTCAGAAATGACAACTTTGGTTTCTTGCCAAACCACAGTTCATAAGGCGTCGTCTCAACGGATTTTGATGGTGCCCTATTTAACATGAATGCGGCCGTCTCTAGAGCGTATCCCCAAAACGATAGCGGTAATCAGTAAGAGATATCATAGATCGCACCATATCTAGTAAAGTACGATTACGACGTTCGGATACACCATTACGCTGTGGTGTTCCGGGTGGCGTGAGTTGCGAAACTATTCCATATTGTTTCAAATGTACACCAAACTCGTAACTCAAATATTCTCCTCCACGATCAGATCGTAGGAATTTTATTTTCTTGTTACGATAATTTTCGACTTCACTCTGAAATTCTTTGAACTTTTCAAACGTTTCAGACTTGTGTTTTATTAAGTAGATATACCCATATCTGCTTAAGTCATCTATGAAGGTGAGAAAATAACGATATCCGCCACGAGCCTCAATATTCATCGGACCACATACATCTGTATGTATGATTTCCAACAAATCTGTTGCTCTCTCCATAGAACCGGAGAATGGTGTTTTTTGTCATCTTACCCATAAGGCATGGTTCGCAAGTACCAAGTGATTCATAATCAAGTGGTTCCAAAAGCCCATCAGTATGGAGTTTCTTCATGCGCTTTATACCGATATGACCCAAACGACAGTGCCACAAATAAGTTGCACTATCATTATCAACTCTGCATCTTTTGGCTTCAACACTATGAATATGTGTGTCACTACTATCGAGATTTAATAAGAATAGACCACTCTTTAAGGGTGCATGACCATAAAAGATATTACTCATGTAAATAGAACAACCATTATTCTCTGATTTAAATGAATAACTGTCTCGCATCAAACAAGATCCAGATATAATATTCATGCTTAACGCTGGCACCAAATAACAATTATTTAGGTCTAATACTAATCCCGAAGGTAGATGTAGAGGTAGCGTGCCGACTGTGATCACATCAACTTTGGAACCGTTTCCCACGCGCATCGTCACCTCGTCCTTAGCCAATCTTCGCTTAATCCGTAGTCCCTGTTTCGAGTTGCAAATATTAGCAACAGAACCAGTATCAAATACCCAGGTGCTACTGCGAGCATTAGTAAGGTACACATCAATAACATGTATATCACATATACCTTTGTTCACCTTGCCATCCTTCTTATCCGCCAAATACTTGGGGCAGTTCCGCTTCCAGTGACCAGTCTGCTTGCAGTAGAAGCACTCAGTTTCAGGCTTAGGTCCAGGTTTGGGTTTCTTCTCTTGAGTAGCAACTTGCTTGCTGTTCCTTTTGAAGTTCCCCTTCTTCTTCCCTTTGCCCTTTTTTCTTGAAACTAGTGGTCTTGTTGACCATCAACACTTGATGCTCCTTCTTGATTTCTACCTCCGCAGCTTTCAGCATTGCGAAGAGCTCGGGAATAGTCTTATTCATCCCTTGCATATTATAGTTCATCACGAAGCTCTTGTAGCTTGGTGGCAGTGATTGGAGAATTCTGTCAATGACGCAATCATCTGGAAGATTAACTCCCAATTGAATCAAGTGATTATTATACCCAGACATTTTGAGTATATGCTCACTGACAGAACTGTTCTCCTCCATCTTGCAGCTATAGAATTTACTGGAGACTTCATATCTCTCAATCCGGGCATTTGCTTGAAATATTAACTTCAACTCCTGGAACATCTCATATGCTCCATGACGTTCAAAACGTCGTTGAAGTCCCGATTCTAAGCCGTAAAGCATGGCACACTGAACTATTGAGTAGTCATCATCTTTGCTCTGCCAGACGTTCATAACATCTAGTGTTGCTCCAGCAGCAGGCCTGGCACCCAGCGGTGCTTCCAGGACGTAATTCTTCTGTGCAGCAATGATGATAATCCTCAAGTTACGGACCTAGTCCGTGTAATTGCTACCATCATCTTTCAACTTTGCTTTCTCAAGGAATGCATTAAAATTCAACAGAACAACAGCACGGGCCATCTATCTACAATCAAACATACATAAGCAAGATACTATCAGGTACTAAGTTCATGATAAATTTAGGTTCAATTAATCATATTACTTAAAGAACTCCCACTTAGATAGACATCCCTCTAATCCTCTAAGTGATTACGTGATCCAAATCAACTAAACCATGTCCGATCATCACGTGAGATGGAGTAGTTTCATTGGTGAACATCACTATGTTGATCATATCTACTATATGATTCACGCTCGACCTTTCGGTCTCCGTGTTCCGAGGCCATATCTGTATATGCTTGGCTCGTCAAGTATAACCTGAGTATTCTGCGTGTGCAACTGTTTTGCACCCGTTGTATTTGAACATAGAGCCTATCACACCCGATCATCACATGGTGTCTCAGCACGAAGAACTTTCGCAACGGTGCATACTCAGGGAGAACACTTCTTGATAATTAGTGAGAGATCATCTTATAATGCTACCGTCAATCAAAGCAAGATAAGATGCATAAAAGATAAACATCACATGCAATCAATATAAGTGATATGACATGGCCATCATCATCTTGTGCTTGTGATCTCCATCTTCGAAGCACCGTCGTGATCACCATTGTCACCGGCGTGACACCTTGATCTCCATCGTAGCATCGTTGTCGTCTCGCCAATCTTATGCTTCCACGACTATCGCTACTGCTTAGTGATAAAGTAAAGCATTACAACGCGATTGCATTGCATACAATAAAGCGACAACCATATGGCTCCTGCCAGTTGCCGATAATTCGGTTACAAAACATGATCATCTCATACAATAAAATTTAGCATCATGTCTTGACCATATCACATCACAACATGACCTGCAAAAACAAGTTAGACATCCTCTACTTTGTTGTTGCAAGTTTTACGTGGCTGCTACGGGCTTAAGCAAGAACCAATCTTACCTACGCATCAAAACCACAACGATAGTTTGTCAAGTTGGTGTTGTTTTAAGCTTCGCAAGGACCGGGCATAGCCACACTTGGTTCAACTAAAGTTGGAGAAACTGTCACCCGCTAGCCACCTTTGCGCAAAGCAAGTCGGGAGAACCGGTCTCGCGTAAGCGTACGCGTAATGTCGGTCCGGGCCGCTTCGTCCAACAATACCGCTGAACCAAAGTATGACATGCTGGTAAGCAGTATGACTTATATCCCCCACAACTCACTTGTGTTCTACTCGTGCATATAACATCAACACATAAAACCTAGGCTCTGATACCACTGTTGGGGAACGTGGTAATTTCAAAAAATTTCCTACGCACACGCAAGATCATGGTGATGCATAGCAACGAGAGGGGAGAGTGTGATCTATGTACCCTTGTAGACCGACAGCGGAAGCGTTAGCACAACGCGGTTGATGTAGTCGTACGTCTTCACGGCCTGACCGATCAAGTACCGAAACTACGACACCTTCGAGTTTTAGCACATGTTCAGCTCGATGACGATCCCCGGACTCCGATCCAGCAAAGTGTCGGGGAAGAGTTCTTTCAGGATGACGGCGTGGTGACGATCTTGATGTACTACCATCGCAGGGCTTCGCCTAAGCACCGCTACAATATTATCGAGTACTATGGTGGAAGGGGGCACCGCACACGGTTAAGAATATGATCACACAGATCAACTTGTGTGTCTAGGGGTGCCCCTTTCCCCCGTATATAAAGGATCAAAGGGGGGGTGTGGCCGGCCAGGAGGAGGGCGCGCCAGGAGGAGTCCTACTCCCACCGGGAGTAGGATTCCCCCCTTTCCTAGTTGGAATAGGATTCGGGAAGGGGGAAAGAGGAGAGAGAGAAGGAAGGGGGGCACCGCCCCCCTCTCCTTGTCCTATTCGGACTAGGGGGGAGGGGCACATGGCCCAGCCCTGGCCACCTCTCCTCTCTTCCACTAAAGCCCACTAAGGCCCATATACCTCCCGGGGGGTTCCGGTAACCTCCCGGTACTCCGGTAAAATCCCGATTTCACCCAGAACACTTCCGATATCCAAATATAGGCTTCCAATATATCAATCTTTATGTCTCGACCATTTTGAGACTCCTCGTCATGTCCGTGATCACATCCGGGACTCCGAACAAACTTAGGTACATCAAAATGCATAAACTCAGAATATAACTGTCATCGAAACCTTAAGCGTGCGGACCCTACGGGTTCGAGAACAATGTAGACATGACCGAGACATGTCTCCGGTCAATAACCAATAGCGGAACCTGGATGCTCATATTGGCTCCTACATATTCTACGAAGATCTTTTATCGGTCAGACCGCATAACAACACACGTTGTTCCCTTTGTCATCGGTATGTTACTTGCCCGAGATTCGATCGTCGGTATCTCAATACCTAGTTCAATCTCGTTACCGACAAGTCTATTTACTCGTTCCATAATACATCATCTCACAACTAACTCATTAGTTGCAATGCTTGCAAGGCTTATGTGATGTGCATTACCGAGAGGGCCCAAAGATACCTCTCCGACAATCGGAGTGACAAATCCTAATCTCGAAATACGCCAACCCAACATGTACCTTTGGAGACACCTGTAGAGCACCTCTATAATCACCCAATTACGTTGTGATGTTTGGTAGCACACAAAGTGTTCCTCCAGCAAATGGGAGTTGCATAATCTCATAGTCATAGGAACATGTATAAGTCATGAAGAAAGCAATAGCAACATACTAAACGATCGGGTGCTAAGCTAATGGAATGGGTCATGTCAATCAGATCATTCATCTAATGATGTGATCCCGTTAATCAAATAACAACTCTTTGTCCATGGTTAGGAAACATAACCATCTTTGATTAACGAGCTAGTCAAGTAGAGGCATACTAGTGACACTCTGTTTGTCTATGTATTCACACATGTATTAGTTTCCGGTTAATACAATTCTAGCATGAATAATAAACATTTATGATGATATAAGGAAATAAATAATAACTTTATTATTGCCTCTAGGGCATATTTCCTTTAGTTCATTGATGATATAATGGTATATTCAAAGAATGAAGAGGAACAGAAGGAGCATTTGCGTTTAGTTCTCGAGAAACTCAGGGAACATCAGTTATATGCCAAGTTCAACAAATGCGAGTTTTGGTCGAAGGAAGTCGGATTCCTTGGACATGTTATATCAGGAGAAGGTATAGCAGTAGACCCCACCAAGGTTCAGTTAGTCACTGAATGGTTGGCACCCACTTAAGTTAGCGAGATCCGCAGTTTTCTTGGACTCGCAGGATACTACCGTAGATTCATTGAGAATTTTTCAAAGACTGCAAAGCCCATGATAGAATTATTGAAGAAGGATACCAAGTTTAAATGGACGGAAGATTTCGAGGCAAGTTTCCAGGAGCTGAAGAAACGTTTGACTACAGCCCCAGTGCTGACACTGCCAGATATATGTAAGGATTTTCAAGTGTATTCCGACGCCTCTCGCTTAGGACTTGGAAGTGTGCTTATGCAGGATGGAAGAGTTGTTTCGTATGCCTCACGACAACTAAAACCACACGAGTTAAATTATGCCATGCATGATTTGGAGCTAGCAGCCATAGTGCATGCGTTGAAGACTTGGAGACATGACCTTATTGGAAATCATTGTGATGTGTACACGGATCATAAGAGTTTGAAGTACATTTTCACCCAGAAGGAGCTGAACGTTAGGCAGAGAAGATGGTTGAGCTTATAGAGGATTATGACATGAAGCTTCATTATCATCCAGGAAAGGCCAATGTCATAGCAGATGCTTTGAGCCGGAAGAGCTATACTAATACCCTAATAAGCACGGGATTGCCAAAGGAGTTAGCAGAGGATCTCCGGGAACTTCGATCGGAGATTGTTCCTAGAGGTTTTGTTGCAACAATGGAGGTGCAGTCCACATTGTTGGGGAAGATTCGAGAAGCTCAGAAGGATGACAAAGAGATTGCTGAGATAAAGGAGAAAATGAGCGAAGGAAAGGCCAAAGGTTTTCGTGAGGATGAGCACGACACCCTATGGTTTGAGGACCGTGTTTATGTGCCCAATAACTGATACGTCTCCAACGTATCTATATTTTTTATTGCTCCATGCTATATTATCTACTGTTTTAAACATTATTGGGCTTTATTATCCATTTTTATATTAATTTTGGGACTAACCTATTAATCGGAGGCCCAGCCCAGAATTGCTGTTTTTGCCTGTTTTAGGGTTTCGAAGAAAAGGAATATCAAACAGAGTCCAAACGGAATGAAACCTTCGGAAACGTGATTTTCTCATCAGATAAGATCTAGGAGACTTGGACCCTCTGTTAAGAAAGCCTCGAGGTGGTCACGAGGGTAGGGGGCGCCCCTAGGGCGCGCCCCCTGCCTCGTGGGCCCCTCAAAGCTCCACCGACGTACTTCTTCCTCCTATATATATCCACGTACCCCCAAACGATCGGGGACAGAGCCAAAAACCTAATTCCACTGCCGCAACTTTCTGTATCCACGAGATCCCATCTTGGGGCCTGTTCTGGAGCTCCGCTGGAGGGGGCATCGATCACGGAGGGCTTCTACATCATCATCCAAGCCCCTCCGATGAAGTGTGAGTAGTTTACTTCAGACCTACGGGTCCATAGCTAGTAGCTAGATGGATTCTTCTCTCTTTTTGGATCTCAATACAATGTTCTCCCCCTCTCTCGTGGAGATCTATTCGATGTAATCTTCTTTTTGCGGTGTGTTTGTTGAGACCGATAAATTGTGGGTTTATGATCAAGTCTATCTATGAATAATATTCGAATCTTCTCTGGATTCTTTTATGTATGATTGGTTTTGCAAGTCTCTTCGAATTATCAGTTTGGTTTGGCCTTCTAGATTGGTTGTTCTTGCCATGGGAGAAGTGCTTAGCTTTGGGTTCGATCTTGCGGTGTCCTTTCCCAGTGACAGAAGGGGCAGCAAGGCACGTATTGTATCGTTGCCATCGAGGATAACAAGATCGGTTTTTTATCATATTGCATGAAACTATCCCTCTACATCATGTCATCTTGCTTAAGGCGTTACTCTGTTTTTAACTTAATACTCTAGATGCATGCTGGATAGCGGTCGATGAGTGGAGTAATAGTAGTAGATGCAGAATCGTTTCGGTCTACTTGTCTCGGACATGATGCCTATATACATGATCATACCTAGATATTCTCATAACTATGCTAAATTCTGTCAATTGCTCAATAGTAATTTGTTCACCCACCGTAGAATACTTATGCTCTTGAGAGAAGCCACTAGTGAAACATATGGCCCCCGAGTCTCTTTCTCATCATATCAATCTCCATCACTTTATTATTACTTTGCTTTTACTTTATTTACTTTGCATCTCTATACCAAAAATACCAAAAATATTATTTATCATCTCTATCAGATCTCACTTTCGTAAGTGACCGTGAAGGGATTGACAACCCCTAAGCGCGTTGGTTGCATTGAGCTATTGTTTTTGTGTAGGTACGGGGGACTCGAGCGTAGCCTCCTACTGGATTGATACCTTGGTTCTCAAAACTAAGGGAAAAACTTACGCTACTTTGCTGCATCATCCCTTCCTCTTCGGGGAAATCCAACGCAGTGCTCAAGAGGTAGCAAGAAGGATTTCTGGCGCCGTTGCCGGGGAGGTTCGCGCAAGTCAAGATTTGACTCCCGACAACGAGCCATTTCTGGCGCCGTTGCCGGGGAGTCTGCGCAAAAGTCAACATACCAAGTAGCCATCACAATCCCTATCTCCCGCATTACATTATTTGCCATTTGCCTCTCGTTTTCCTCTCCCCCACTTCACCCTTGCCGTTTTATTCGCCCTCTCTCTTCCTCCCCCCTCCCTCTCTATTTGCCTCTTTTGCCCGTTTGCTCTTTGTTTGCTCGTGTGTTAGTTTGTTTGCTTGTCGTCATGGCTAGTCTCATATCTTCTCCGTTGTCTCCTGAGAATGAAGTTATAAATTTTAAACAAAGGGAGGGAGAAAATCTAAAAGATGCTTGGTATAGAATTTGCAATGCTCAAAATAGATCTACCAGGAAGCAATCTACTTCAGTTCTTCTCCACAATTTTTATGTAGGTGTTAATCCTTGGTATAGATATATCCTTGATACCATTACCGGAGGGAATTTCTTGGGTATCCATACTTTTGATTCTTATAATGCTATGTTAGATTTATTTGGCTCACCACCTCTTTTGGTTAATGGAACTATGTTAACTTTGGAGCATGTTATGCAAAGACTTGAAATTATTGAAAATAAAGTTGCTACTATTGAATTAATTGAAAATCTAGATAAGAAGATCCACAATCAAATTACTCAATATGGATCTAAGGTAGGAATGACTTTGAAAAATATTAAGGAAAAGGAACCCATAGTTAATGAGAAGATAAACTTAGATTCTACTAGAATTGATAAACTTGAGGGTATCATTACAAACTTGGGAACCGCTTTTTCTTCCGTAAAGAATACTCCAAGTCCTCCTACTAAAATTGCCAAGCTTATGTATGTTCCTAAAAATAAGGGTGAATCATCTAGTAAGGAAACTGCAGATCTTAAATCTATAAGTATTCATCCCAATCTTTTTGCAATCATTAAGGAACCAATTGTTACAAATGATTTTTTCGATCTTGCGCCTAAGAGTTTGATAATCACTAGAAAGAAAGAAATTCCTAAGGGAAATAGATGCCTCATTGAAGAATTGCCTATCAAAGATGACAATACCTAGATCTATTCTTGCTTGTTATGCCTAGCTAGGGGCGTTAAACGATAGCACTTGTTGGGAGGCAACCCAATTTTATTTTTATTCCTTGCTTTTTGCTCCTGTTAAGTAACAAATAAATTATCTAGCCTCTGTTTTGGTTGTGCTTTTTGTGTTTAATTAGTGTTTGTGCCAAGTAGAACCGTTGGGAAGACTTGGGGAAAGTCTTGTTGAACTTGCTGTAAAAAAACAGAAACTTTAGCGCTCACGAGAACTGCTGTAATTTTTATTTGGAAAAGTGATATTTAGTTAATTATTTTTTAATTTATTAATAGATAAATCCCTCACGTCCAGCAATTTATTTTAGAATTTTTGGGGTTCCATATCTTGCGCTAGCTACAGATTACTACAGACTGTTATGTTTTTGACAGATTCTGTTTTTCGTGTGTTGTTTGCTTATTTTGATGAATCTATGGCTAGTAAAATAGTTTATAATCCATAGAGAAGTTGGAATACAGTAGGTTTAACACCCATATAAATAAATAATGAGTTCATTACAGTACCTTGAAGTGGTCTTTTGTTTTCTTTCGCTAACGGAGCTCACGAGTTTTCTACTTTAAGTTTTGTGTTGTGAAGTTTTCAAGTTTTGGGTAAAGATTTGATGGATTATGGAACAAAGAGTGGCAAGGGCCTAATCTTGGGGATGCCCATGGAACCCCCAAGATAATCTAAGGACACCTAAAAGCCAAAGCTTGGGGATGCCCCGGAAGGCATCCCCTCTTTCGTCTACTTCTATCGGTAACTTTACTTGGAGCTATATTTTTATTCACCACATGATATGTGTTTTGCTTGGAGCATCTTTTATGATTTGAGTCTTTGCTTATTAGTTTACCACAATCATCCTTGCTGTACACACCTTTTGAGAGAGCCATACATGATTTGGAGTTTGATAGAATACTCTATGTACTTCACTTATATCTTTTGAGCTTTACAGTTTTGCTCTAGTGCTTTACTTATATCTTTTAGAGCATGGTGGTGGATTTGTTTTATAGAAACTATTGATCTCTCATGCTTCACTTAGATTATTTTGAGAGTCTTAATAGCATGGTAATTTGCTTAAAATCCTAATATGCTTGGTATGCAAGATTAATAATAAAACTTTCGTATGAGTGTGTTGAATACAAAGAAGAAATTGATACTTGATAATTGTTTTGAGATATGAGGATGGTGATATTAGAGTCATGCTAGTTGAGTAGTAGTGAATTTGAGAAATGCTTGTGTTCAAGTTTGTGATTCCCGTAGCATGCATGTATGGTGAACCGTTATGTGATGAAGTCGGAGCATGATTTATTTATTGATTGTCTTCCTTATGAGTGGCGGTCGGGGACGAGCGATGGTCTTTTCCTACCAATCTATCCCCCTAGGAGCATGCACGTAATACTTTGCTTTGATAACTTCTAGATTTTTGCAATAAGTAGATGAGTTCTTTATGACTAATGTTGAGTCCATGGATTATACGCACTTTCCTTCCTTCCACCATTGCTAGCCTCTCTAATACCACGCACTTTTCGCCGGTATCATACACCCACCAAATACCTTCCTCAAAACAGCCACCATACCTACCTATCATGGCATTTCCATAGCCATTCTGAGATATATTGCCATGCAACTTTCCACCGTTCCGTTCATTATGACACGCTCCATCATTGTCATATTGCTTGCGCGATCATGTAGTTGACATCGCATTTGTGGCAAAGCCACCGTTCATAATTCTTTCATACATGTCACTCATGAGTCATTGCACATCCCGGTACACTGCCGAAGGCATTCATATAGAGTCATATTTTGTTCTAAGAATCGAGTTGTAATTCATGAGTTGTAAGTAAATAAAAGTGTGATGATCATCATTATTAGAGCATTGTCCCAGTGAGGAAAGGATGATGGAGACTATGATTCCTCCACAAGTCGGGATGAGACTCCGGATGAAAAATAAATAAAAAAGAAGCCATAAAAAAAGAGAAAGGCCCAAATAAAAAAATGAGAGAAAAAGAGAGAAGGGACAATGTTACTATCCTTTTACCACACTTGTGCTTCAAAGTAGCACCATGATCTTCATGACAGAGAGTCTCTCATTATGTCACTTTCATATACTAGTGGGAATTTTTCATTATAGAACTTGGCTTGTATATTCCAATGACGGTCTTCCTCAAAATGCCCTAGGTCTTCGTTAGCAAGCGAGTTGGATGCACACCCACTTAGTTTCTTTTGAGCTTTCATATACTTATAGCTCTAGTGCACCCGTTGCATGGCAATCCCTACTCACTCACATTGATTACTATTGATGGGCATCTCCATAGCCCGTTAATATGCCTAGTTGATGTGAGACTATCTTCTCCCTTTTTGTCTTCTCCACAACCACCATTCTATTCCACCTATAGTGCTATATCCATGGCTCACGCTCATGTATTGCGTGAAGATCGAAAAAGTTTTGAAAATGTCAAAAGTATGAAACAATTGCTTGGCTTGTCATCGGGGTTGTGCATGATTTAAATACTTTTTGTGGTGAAGATAGAGCATAGCCAGACTGTATGATTTTGTAGGGATAACTTTCTTTGGCCATGATATTTTGAGAAGACATAATTGCTTTGTTAGTATGCTTGAAGTATTATTATTTTTATATCAATATGAACTTTTGTCTTGAATCTTTTGAATCTGAATATTCATACCACAATTAAGAAGATTTACATTGAAATTATGCCAAGTAGCACTCCACATCAAAAAATTTGTTTTTATCATTTACCTACTCGAGGATGAGTAGGAATTAAGCTTGGGGATGCTTGATACGTCTCCAACGTATCTATAATTTTTGATTGGTCCATGCTATATTATCTACTGTTTTAACATTATTGGGCTTTATTATCCATTTTTATATTATTTTTGGGACTAACCTATTAAGCGGAGGCCCAGCCCAGAATTGCTGTTTTTTGCCTGTTTTAGGGTTTCGAAGAAAAGGAATATCAAACGGAGTCCAAACGGAATGAAACCTTCGGAAACATGATTTTCTCATCAGATAAGATCCAGGAGACTTGGACCCTCTGTCAAGAAAGCCTCGAGGTGGTCACAAGGGTAGGGGCTTGCCCCCCCTACGGCGCGCCCCCTACCTCGTGGGCCCCTCGAAGCTCCACCGACGTACTTCTTCCTCCTATATATATCCACGTACCCCCAAACGATCGGGGACAGAGCCAAAAACCTAATTCCACCGCCGCAACTTTCTGTATCCACGAGATCCCATCTTGGGGCCTGTTCCAGAGCTCCGCCGGAGGGGGCATCAATCACGGAGGGCTTCTACATCATCATCCAAGCCCCTCCGATGAAGTGTGAGTAGTTTACTTCAGACCTACGGGTCCATAGCTAGTAGCTAGATGGCTTCTTATCTCTTTTTGGATCTCAATACAATGTTCTCCCCCTCTCTCATGGAGATCTATTCGATGTAATCTTCTTTTTGCGGTGTGTTTGTTGAGACCGATAAATTGTGGGTTTATGATCAAGTCTATCTATGAATAATATTTGAATCTTCTCTGAATTCTTTTTATGTATGATTGGTTATCATTGCAAGTCTCTTCGAATTATCAGTTTGGTTTGGCCTACTAGATTGGTTGTTCTTGCCATGGGAGAAGTGCTTAGCTTTGGGTTCGATCTTGCGGTGTCCTTTCTCAGTGACAGAAGGGGTAGCAAGGCACGTATTGTATCGTTGCCATCGAGGATAACAAGAAGGGGTTTTATCATATTGCATGAAACTATCCCTCTACATCATGTCATCTTGCTTAAGGCATTACTCTATTTTTAACTTAATACTCTAGATGCATGCTGTATAGCGTTCGATGAGTGGAGTAATAGTAGTAGATGCAGAATCGTTTCGGTCTACTTGTCTCGGACGTGATGCCTATATACATGATCATACCTAGATATTCTCATAACTATGCTAAATTCTGTTAATTATCAACAGTAATTTGTTCACCCACCGTAGAATACTTATGCTCTTGAGAGAAGCCACTAGTGAAACCTATGGCCCCCGGGTCTCTTTCTCATCATATCAATCTCCATCACTTTATTATTACTTTGCTTTTACTTTATTTACTTTGCATCTCTATACCAAAAATACCAAAAATATTATTTATCATCTCTATCAGATCTCACTTTCGTAAGTGACCATGAAGGGATTGACAACCCCTAAGCGCGTTGGTTGCGTTGAGCTATTGTTTTTGTGTAGGTACGAGGGACTCGAGCCTAGCCTCCTACTGGATTGATACCTTGGTTCTCAAAAACTGAAGGAAATACTTACGCTATTTTGCTGCATCATCCCTTCCTCTTCGGGGAAATCCAACGCAGTGCTCAAGAGGTAGCAATAACACAGAGATTAGGATGTTAATACTTCAGGAGGCACATGACTCACCATACCCGATACACCCCGGAAACACCAAGGTGTATTTGGATTTAAAGGAACGTTTCTGGTGGACAGGGATGAAGAAGGATATCGCCGAGTATGTGGCCGTATGTGATGTATGTCAGAGAGTAAAGGCAGAGCATCAAAAGCCAGCAGGATTGTTACAGCCTATGCCGATACCCGAATGGAAGTGGGATAAACTTGGCATGGATTTTATCACCGGATTGCCCAGGACCAAATCAAGATATGATTCTATATGGGTAGTAGTTGACCATTTGACCAAAGTGGCACACTTTATCCCAGTGAAAACAACTTATACCAGTGCAAAGTTGGCCAAGATATATATGACTAGGATCATATGTCTGCATGGAGTTCCGAGGACCATCATATCAGATAGAGGAACACAATTTACTTCAAAGTTTTAGCATCAGCTGCACCAGACTTTGGGAACGAGATTGGAGTTCAGTACAACATTTCACCCGCAGATGGATGGACAGACCGAGAGAGTCAATCAGATTATGGAGGACATGTTGAGAGCCTGTGCGCTAGATTATGGATCTAGTTGGGATGACAATCTGCCTTACGTAGAGTTCTCATACAACAATAGTTACCAAGCCAGTTTGAAGATGACACCGTTCAAAGCCCTGTATGGACGAAGGTGCAGAACACCATTGATGTGGGATGAAGTCGGAGACCGACAGTTGTTTGGACCAGACTTGATTAAAGAGTCTGAGGAGAAGGTTAAACTGATCCGGGATAGACTGAAGATAGCTCAATCCAGACAGAAGAGTTATGCAGATTCGAAACGCAAGGAGGTAACCTATGAACTTGGAGACAAAGCATACCTGCGAGTATCACCTCTATGAGGAGTGAAACGTTTTGGAGTCAAGGGAAAGTTAGCCCCGAGATTTGTGGGACCATATCGTGTTTTGGAACGGATGGGAGAAGTTGCCTACAAGTTGGAGTTACCTGAAGGACTGTCAGGAGTTCACGATGTGTTTCACGTTTCCCAGTTGAAGAAGTGCCATGCTGAGATGGCCGACATACCGCTAAGAGATACTGTACCCTTGGAGGCGATTCAATTGGACAATGACTTGACTTATGAGGAGAAGCCAGTCAATATTTTGGAGTTTGCTAGTCGAGTCACCCGCAGCAAGGTCATCAAGTTTTGCAAAGTTCAGTGGAGCCATCATACCGAGGACGAAGCCACGTGGGAATGAGAGGATGATCTCCGCAAAGACCACCCACACCTATTTTCTAGCCAACCCGAATCTCAAGGGCGAGATTCATCTTAAGGGGGGTAGGTTTGTAACATCCCAAATTTTCAATTTGGAATGTTATACATAGATCATTCTTGCATATCATATTTATTGCATTTCGTCTCACGATCCTCGAAATCCTAAGCAACTCAAGGACCCTCGGAGAGAGTTGGGGATTCCCCTGGTTTTCAAATTTGATTTTTATCAAATTTTGAAACAAGGATTTTGGTTTTAAATATTTTTCTCTCCAAAAATATTTCATGTTAAAATATATGAGAGGAGATAATATGACTTCTCCAAAATAAATGAAATATTGGAGGAAAAATATCAAAATCCATATTTGTTTTATTTTGTATTTTATTTGCAATTTTGTTTGCATTAGAAAAATTGCACGTTTTCAAAATTGCATTTTAGGGCCAAGAAAATGTTCATCTTCTTCTAAATATTTTATTTAGACGGAGAAAAATTTGTTTTGGCATTTTTAGAATTTTATTTTATTTTCTAGGATTTTTTTAGTTTCGGCGGAATTATTTAAAAAAATGCCAGGGCTAACTGGGCCGAAGCCCAGCCGCCAGGCCCACCTCCCCGCGCCGTCGTCTCCTAGCGGGAGACGGCCGCCGCGCCGCCCGAAACGGAGTCCGGCTCGGACTCCGCTTCCCCGCGCCATGCCCCCTCCCCTAAGTCGAGCCTCCCCTTTAAAAGCCGCGCCCCGCCGCCCCTTGGAGCCGCCCACCCCGCCGCCGCAAGCAGCCGACCCCGCTGTTGCAAGCCGCCCCGCCGCCCTTTGCCCGCTGTCGCGCCTCCCCTCGCCGGAGCCGCT